>NC_043991.1:7334498-7634498 GCF_902150065.1 Myripristis murdjan | reverse complement strand
CATGCACAAACACACACACATCCAGCGTGCTGTTACATGCGTGGACAATTAGTATGGGTGAAAACATGCATTTACCAACAAGCGTGTATATGAATGTGCATATGGACACACACAAACATACACACTCACATGCAAGCACACTGATACATTTAAAGACCCTAGACTGAGTGTGTGAATCACAGAGATTCAAATCACTAACAAAGTCTCACAATTCACAAGTTGGTGAGTCATATTTAGAGCATTTCTTTCTTACTTTGGGATGATTCAGTTTTCTTCGAATTTAAGCCACAATTTTACACAGTGATTTGATTCAGTGCTGTAAGGGACATTGGATAAAAGTGCATAAGCAATAATATGACACCAGTGATGTAAAAGGTGAAATCAGACAACAGAAGTGCTTCAACATTTCTTTTGGTCTAAAAGAACGAACATTGATAAAATAAAGTTTCAGTGCCTTCCAGAGCATTTCATAGTAATTCAGGCAAAAGTCAGAGCAATTAATTCTCTTAAATCTTTTAGCCTATCAATGCAGTTGAATCATCAGGGTCTATAATCGATGCATCAGTGTAATGAATGAACTGTTACACCCCTGGGGCAAACATGCAAGCATCAAGCATTGGATATCAGAGGAGCTTTTATTAAGAGCAAAGACAGGGAGAAACCGCATTACTGTGCCCCTCCTGAGCAGTGCATGTACATCCTTATCCATGCATCAGACTCAAGGCTTTTGCTATTGTACATGGCTTCAGCCTCAGATAAGTGACTCCAACAACATGTGTGCAGATTAAATGCAAGTATACATCCTTGTAGTGCCTTCTGAAGTGAAGACAAAAGCTTCTCAGAGCTCTCATCTTTAAAATGTCCAACCTGAGGAGCTACAACCGGTAAAATTACAGTCATCTTCTTAAAGCACATCTTTACAGAGAAGATGTTTTATTTGACATTTTAATCATTTAGCTTGATAGCTTTTATTTCTGTTTGTTTCATCTCCTGTAACACAGTAGGGTACTGATGGAAAGTGTGCTGTAGAAATAAGTTTATTACTGCAAAATTAGAAGTGAATGGTGCTGAATGCTGCAGAGTCTCACTGTGTTGTGGCTTCAGTGGAGAGCTGGTGGTGACTGTGGTGGGCTGGCCAGTTGATGGGTGGAGGAGGGTGTTTTTAGTCAGGATTTGGTTCTGAAAGGATGAATAATAGCTGGCTTGTGCCAGGCACATGGCTTTCCTCCTCCTCCTCTCTTCACCTACTCCTCCCTCTCTCCCTCTGTCCTCTTGTCCATGTCATTATATGGGACAGCAGATGGAGTGAGTCTTGAGTTGGTTGCCAGGGAGATTTTTAAGGGCTGATTGCCTGTTTCAAATGCAGGTCTGTGGTTTGCATTTGATATAGACAGTGTATGGGTGTATGTTTGTGTGTGTTCATGATTGTGAAAGAGCAATATGTGTGTGCAAGTGAGTGTTCATGTGTGTATGGCATGGTAAATAGTAAAGCTGGTTCATGCTCACACACGATGCAATGATTGAAACGTACTGTTCTTGGAGAAAAGCTTAGTCATATGACAGGATCATATGGATTAAGGACTTGAGTTGAGCAGTGTGTGTGTGTGTGTGCATGTGGCAGGCATGTGTCTGAATGCGGGGGTCAGAGTTGGGGCATGGGGGCTGGAGCAGCTGTTGACTGCTGCTCCACAATGGTTAGCAGTGACAGGCAACATGCTGGGTCAGAGCGACTTTGGAGTTTGATTCCAAGGACACAAAGGCCCCTTAAAACTTCTGAATCGCAAATGAGAAATTGTTATTCACAAACAACGTGTGCCAGGAGCAAAAGAGCACTCTCATTTAGCTGGAACTCCATTTTGTTGATTTGCTTTGCTTTTGAATAAGGACAGGATATAGAGTAATGCCACTGATGCCACTTCCACAACTTAAAGTCAGCGTGCTGTTTTTGTCATTGCACACTGGGTCACCATCAACCACTAACACTATCCCTTCCACAATACACACAACATAATGCATCTGAAGCACTCTTATTCAGGACTTTTCCCCCTGTATTACACGGGGGAACCGCTTGGAGGTAGTTTCACCAGTGGTTGATGGGGATGTTTTTTGTTGAGTTGACCCTTTATGGTCTCTTAAACTGCCAGTGCATCCCTCCTCCCCGCTCCGTCGACTGGAATATGAACCTGCCCACAAGCAACAAACCACATTCAGTGTTTATTTAACCTTAAATTGTCAGGATATGGTTTTCTTGAGCCCGCAAGTGCATTTTAATCACTGTCCTACTTCACATTTATGTGGCTAACCATATTTGCACATCTGAGTTGCCCATTACAACCAGTCCTCTATTACTGATCACTGAGCAGCGCCACTGGAGAAGTTCAGGGATTAAATCTCTGATGTATTCTCATCTGTTCTCCTCATTCAGAATTTTCTACTGGCTCCAAATGTTCAATAAAGGACCTGTTGGTTCAGCAAAGGCAATTAAAGTTCTCCATTATTTGCTGCAGGGTAAATTTCATACAGGCTGTATATAACTGCTTGCCCTATTCAGATGACTGGTGTGTCTGTTACCTTGGATCACTCCCTCAAACCTAAACTGCATTTTTTTTTCTCACTTGAATAAATCTCAGCTTTCTGATATTGCTATGTTTAATTATTATTAACTTTGGTCAACTCTAAACCTAAGTAAGGAACAATCAGCTTGACATGTGCATAATAACCCAGTCGACATCAATTTTATTGTCAAAGCGCCTCTTTGGACATAAAATCTTGGTGAGTTTTGCCATCTTACAAATTTAGACTAAAGACTTCCCTTGGCTTTCCACAAGAAAATGGCAATAACTGTGAGAGTTTTTATTTTAGCGGAAATGTTGTAACGCTTAACTGCAGCTTTTGCCTTCAGGTAAGAGAACATTCATGTTTAAATGTTCTGAGATACACACAAAACTCATTACTTGTCATATCTTTCCAGGTAATTCTCACCATGGGAGGCAACAATTTTACCTCACTGTTCCAGGAATATGCTATTGTGTGTCTCAAGTCAAAAGACTGCACACAGAGTTAACAGCTAAAGTCTGCATGGATAGTAAATACAGGACTGACGAACCATGGTGTATTTCAATTTATCTGAGTGGCAGAGTGACTTCAAGTGGATGTAGACTCACATTTGTGACATAACATTCAGAGGCAGTGTCTTACTTTAAAATACCACTGAGAGTGTAAAGTCACAGGACTTGACTTGATTTGTGCTGCAGACACAATTCAACTGTGGAATAACCTCAGATGTAGATTTAAAAGAAAATTCAGATAGTCATACTGAATTCCATTTTTTTTTTTTTTTTATTTGTTGGCTTTCATCATACAAAATATTAGATATGCAGTAATTCAAACATTTCTACATGAAACCTGGTACAATTGTTTTTCCTGTTTTTCTTTCCACATATACTCAGTATTTCAAATAACTAATGTGGCAACAAATTCACACCATTCTTTTTTCTTTTCTTTAAGGTCTAAAGTGAAACCTTTAGTGTTTTTTTAAGTACTTTTTTCTCATTGTTAAATTTCTGAAGTGAAACCTTTAGAGAATAAACTTTTTGTCAATACATATGTTTTTTTTTTCTTTTTTTGTCATTGTTAAATTTCTAAAGTGAAACCTTTAGAGAATTAAGACAATTCTGGAAAGTGGGAAACATTTGCGCTGACTGCAACTGGTGTCATGTTGCTCAGCAAGAGGACATTTTAAAAAAGTCTCTTTTTAAGAATGCCTCTTTCTCAGCACCGCTTCTTCTCCTGCTGCGCGTGCTTCAACGTGCGACATTTTGCTCTGTGGACCACAGGACGCAGAACTCGCTTCTCCTTTCTCTCCAAACCTCATCCGCACAAAGAATGAGGGTCGATTTGTCGCTCTTGTGGCATACCCGACCTCATTCACATAAAGAATGAGAGTCATCTTGGCATGGACGGGACAAGAGGCGACGCTCACGGGGGCCCCGCGGGCCGGCGCCGTGCTGCCTGGACGGAATCCTCCTCAGGAGTATCCAGGGATGAGTAGAAACAGTGTCATCCTCTTCACAAGGATGAGTATTTCCATGTAAGAAGGTTTGCAGAATCTCAGACGAGAGGAGCAAAGTCCCAGATCAGCGCTCAGGGAGGGTGATCTCAGGAACCCAGTCGCTCAGACTGCGGCTCTCCTCACAGAACAGGTGCAGCTTCTCCAGAGCAGGGTCCTCCCATGAACCATCAGCTGGGTTCTGTTCAAACACAAGTAGGAAGCAACTTTTAGTCACAAGCACATCACAGCCACTTCACTTTCACATGAATCAAACACACTCATTTGGAAGCTGCTCAAGCAGGATGGAGGTGCATGTACCGTGATGAGGACGCAGTGAGCATCTTCAAGCTGCTCAGCCTTGTCACCAACAATCTCAGCCAGGCGCTGCATGTCGCTCACTCGGACGATGCTGATGTCGTTGTCGAAGCAGAAGGACTGGATGAGGGTGAAGTGGATCTGCAGAGCGATGTCACACTCAAACTCCTCATCCATGGCCAGGACACAGAAAGACACGCTGTCTGGGTCTCTGTGAGCAAATAAGAGTGATGTTTATTAGCTGCCGCACTCATATGGTCATCAAATAGACAATTCAGAGACAATGTCACAAGTCATTTTTCAGCATGATTGGTTACTTACTCAGTCATTATTTTGGCACTCTCATAGACTCCAACAGTGAGGCGATCCTCACTCTGAGCAGAGAACAGAGCTTCTCTCAGGGATTTGCCAGGAGACTGCATCTTGAAATTAATTCAAAGTCTGATGTATGAGCTTCAGCAGATGTGGGTAGAAATTCAAGAAATGAGTGTTTGTGCTGGTTCTACAATCTTGCCCGTATTTATAGCGGAAACCCGGCACACGCGCGCTCTGTGATTGGCTGTCTGGTGACAATGCCTGGGAGACCTCCCCCGCCACACACACACATACACGGGCGCGTGCCTATAGAGAAAAGTTGGAAAGGTGGGGCAGCTGTGACTGAATACATCAAATGCAAAACTCTGTGACCTTTATCTGATGCCCCCAGTTTACAGGAATAATTAAGCGCAGATAAATCCTAGACACGTGTCCCCGAGGTTGAGGTAGATTTGGAATGAAATCACTTTCCAATCATTTCTTTAGAAAGTGTTCAAGCTTAGACCTTGTAGAAAATTGCATGACATTTGCAGAGCTGTCACTTGAGAAATTGTGCCCCGATACAAGAGAGTCTCCAGTATCATGAAAAAAGTTGAAAATTGGCCCATATAGCCTACTATAAAATCTCGAAAAAATCAGAACCTAAATAGATGAGGCATTGTTATTATGATGGATGGCATTATGCATTACTATTATTTTTTTTTTCATTGTATATCGGACTGACTTCCGACTTGCGACCAATTTCACTGTATATGCTGATTTTGGAGATCAGAGTAGACATGGCACGCGCCGCTGCTTTGCATGCGTAAAGCAAGGCCTCGGCTGAGGCGCGTGGCATCTGGAGATGCTTGCATGCTTTATCTCTATGTCTGCACCACTCTCCATAGCAACCAAAAGATGCCATCTGTCCGTGGGGGAAGGTGAAGGGTCGACAAGAGAAACTGCTGCACAATAAGTCAGCACCTGCTCTGCGTAATGGCCGCAGGCGATGCAGCTATTCATTCCACTGCAAATATGATTTGAGCCTCTCAGTTTAACAGAATCCCGACGCAGACCTTTACTAAATTTATGCTCGAGTTCGGCTATATTTATCCCTGATGTATTGTTCAGAAAGGTTGTTATGGTCCATGAAGCAGACGGCGCGATAGATTTCTAGGTGCCAAATCAGTTAACCCACGTCAGACAGTGTTATTTTGAAACACGGCAAGCCATAAGCCTAAGAAACTCAGAGTTACTGCGCTGCCTTAGATAAATTTGCATCCGCACAAAGAGACTTGCTCAATTGCCGTAGGTCACCAGAGAGGAGCCTCGGCCACCAACACCTGTCGCGCACTTTTGGGGAGGGGCCTCGTCCGGCAGATGTGCCTCAGCAACAATAGGTCGGTATCGATTTGCACGCGCCTGCCCTGTTGCCATGCAAGTCGATCCTTCCTAAAATAGCCCTGCGTTTGGGCCCCTATCAGCTGGATCAAACCTTAGTCCGAAGCTTTTTGTCCAGCTGGTCCAATATCGCCCGAGGAGCGATCGAGTAAAAACAAATGCCATCTACTGCGCTTGTCTGCTGTACTTCTGCGGTGCGTCCCAGATAAGACAGCCGTGTTGTATAACAAAACACAATTTCAGCATTCTTACAAGTGTTGACAACTCAAACTGAAATGTGATTTTATCTGTCCTTCCTAGTCTGTGTACGCTTGAGTGTGGCATCTTTTTTGGAGATAACGTTTGCTGTGACACTTTGTCGTGAGTTTAGACCATAAGATCTTTCCTTTCGCATTCAAATTGAATCAAAACTCAGACAACAGACCGGCGAATGTAGAGACTTGCGGACAAAGGAACGGCGCGCCCTAGGGTTGCGGTTGACCTGGGTTAGGGGAGGGGGTCCTCATAGCCACAGTCCTCCATCTGCCGTTCTGCCATCCACAGAACAATGGTGCTGAATCAATCACCGCCAACCTGTGTCGCCCACACAACCTCCCCACTCCAGCCCCTTTATTTACGCAGCAGTCGCAGCACGCCTGACCCGATGCAAGATCTGTCCCTAGCTTTTATGCAACCAAAAAAAAATAAACAAATGGGAATCAGCTGTAGACAGAAGCTGCCTGAACAGTCGAAATTAGTGTGAAATCGAGCCGTGCGTAAAAGTTGTTGATCACAGGCACGAAAATCAACAGAAAGCAAACAATCACTTTATGCTAAAATACTCTTAAAACAAGTCATGAAATTAGAATTATCTAAACCTAAGTGTAGATGGTGGATCTTACACACTTAATGCTAAAAAGCAACCAAATCCAAACTGTAAGTAACTTATTTTAAACTTTAGATTTCTGCCCATAAAAAAACAAGTGGCCTAGTCCCTATACTCCCTCGAGTAAATAAATAAAAACCATGCAAGGGCTTTGGACAGCTGATAGCCACGTGGTCCAGCAGTGCAGATTGTGCAGCACGCACAGCGCTCTGGCACGCGCTGGTCATTTGCATTTGTATGGGCTTCTTGATAATAGAGGCTTCTGCGCGCACAATGAGGCCGTTTTAGCCAGTCTGTAGTCCTACAGATGGCATCATCCACCTGCCCTTTCTCCAGCTCGCTTAGGGGATGGGGGTGCAGGGCTGGGACGCCTTCTGCACACTTTCTCCATGCTACTGCTTATACACTCACTTTCCCCAAATATTAATATATAGGATTGTACATAGGCCTGTTTTTGTAGAGTTTGGGTCACGTAGCGTAATTATTTTTAAGATGATCAACTTTTAAAGCTCATCCTGAGACAAAACATTATCCAAATGCCAGTTGTGTCTAAGGCGAAATTTGTGTTTGCTTTTGCACCAATAAGATGTATTGTGAGAGTTTGCAAAACTTCATGTCTGAATTTATTTTTCACTACAAATCTGTGCTATAGGAAAAGTGTGTTTTTACCAATTTGGATAGCCTAAAAATAGCTTACAACTATGAAGTCAAACTCTTACAATAAAATTATTTTTTTACAGGGCTGCCTAAGCCCTGCTCCGAGGCAGAACGTGGCTCGATGACCCCTATCAATCTGCCACGAGCCGGAGTGTGACAATAGCATTATCATACCAATACACCATTCAGGTCAGCCAATCAGAGCGCAGCGCATTCACTCGCCCGCACGAGCTGCAGGGTATAAAACAGGGACACTCAGCATCTGAGGACACTGCGTCTCGGATTTGCCTTCCGACAACACAAACTCTCTAAAGCTCCCTTGCGGAATATCTTAACTCGACAACATGACTCTTGAGGAGGTTCTGATCCAGAAACCCGCCGAGCGGCTCCAGTGCACCGGCAAAGCCCTGGAAGAAGTCCTGCTCTCCGCTAAAGACAACGACAACCTCACCGTCGGTGTCTACGAGTCTGCTAAAATTATGAATCTGTAAGTATGAGCTGCTGCTGTGTCATCATATCTTTTGCATTTCCATCTGTCATACAGTTTAATTTGGATCGTTACTGAATATGTGCTCACTATTTTTTTTATTGTGTTTCCACAGTGACCCAGACAGCGTGTCTTTCTGTGTCCTGGCCATGGATGAGGAGTTTGAGTGTGACATCGCTCTGCAGATCCACTTCACCCTCATCCAGTCCTTCTGCTTCGACAACGACATCAGCATCGTCCGAGTGAGCGACATGCAGCGCCTGGCTGAGATTGTTGGTGACAAGGCTGAGCAGCTTGAAGATGCTCACTGCGTCCTCATCACGGTACGTGCACCTCCATCCTGCTTGAGCAGCTTCCAAATGAGTGTGTTTGATTCATGTGAACGTGAAGTGGTTGTGATGTGCTTGTGACTAAAAGTTGCTTCCTGCTTGTGTTTGAACAGAACCCGGCTGATGGTTCATGGGAGGACCCTGCTCTGGAGAAGCTGCACCTGTTCTGTGAGGAGAGCCGCAGTCTGAACGACTGGGTTCCTGAGATCACCCTCCCTGAGCGCTGATCTGGGACTTTGCTCCTCTCGTCTGAGATGCTGCAAACCTTCTTAAATGGAAATACTCATCCTTGTGAAGAGGATGACACTGTTTCTACTCATCCCTGGATACTCCTGAGGAGGATTCCGTCCAGGCAGCACGGCGCCGGCCCGCGGGGCCCCCGTGAGCGTCGCCTCTTGTCCCGTCCATGCCAAGATGACTCTCATTCTTTATGTGAATGAGGTCGGGTATGCCACAAGAGCGACAAATCGACCCTCATTCTTTGTGCGGATGAGGTTTGGAGAGAAAGGAGAAGCGAGTTCTGCGTCCTGTGGTCCACAGAGCAAAATGTCGCACGTTGAAGCACGCGCAGCAGGAGAAGAAGCGGTGCTGAGAAAGAGGCATTCTTAAAAAGAGACTTTTTTAAAATGTCCTCTTGCTGAGCAACATGACACCAGTTGCAGTCAGCGCAAATGTTTCCCACTTTCCAGAATTGTCTTAATTCTCTAAAGGTTTCACTTTAGAAATTTAACAATGACAACAAAAGAAAAAAAAAGTAAAAAAGAAAAAAAAAGTTTATTCTCTAAAGGTTTCACTTTAGAACTTGAATAATGACTAAATTAAGACTAAATTTATATTGAACAACGTTGTAATGCTCTAAAGGTTTAACTTTAGAATGTCTCACAATGTGCTTAAGAAAAAAAGCTAACAATAATGTAGACAGTATATAGCCTTCATTTAAAGATGTGACTTTAATAGAAAATTTGATTAAGTTGGAACTGTGTTGGAAAGATTATAATATTCTAAATGTTCCACCTCAGAATTGTTGGGAAATGTCATGATTAATACTTCAATAAAACAAAAAAATATCTATACATTTTTGGTGTTTTGTGTTTTCACTTGCAGTGTTTTCGACACGGCTGGCTTGGCATGAAAAATAAGTTTCCAACAGCATCTGTCAGGTTATGTGCGAGTGGGCCATAATGCAGTTTGTGTTTGTGTGTGTGTGTGTGTGTGTGTGTGTGTGCTTTGTGAGGAAAGAGTGCTGAGCTGGGCTAGGGGAGATATGAAACTAACAAAAGTTTTACAACTCCGCAAATTTGCATAGGAGGCGCTAAGGTCTGTCATCTGGTCGCTGTTGTCCCTGCAGTAAAACTCCGTGGTCCCTCCTTCCTCCAGGCGCTCATCTGCATGTGTATGGGGAGCGCACAATAGCGGAGCACTCGGCTGTCAAATCCAGCGGTCCGCACAGAGCGCCTATTGTCTGGCCTGCAGATGTCTCCGCAGCCACGCCGCGCCATCTGCCGCTTTCTGCAGGTGGGGGTCGGGCAAGGGAGGAGCTGGGGTGCTGGGTCTTCAGTGCCAGAGGGGCAGGGTTTGGCTGGTTTGGGCCGGTTGTAGAGGGGTCCTGCATATCATCTGGTGTTCTGCCAGCTGCTGTTGGGCTATTGTTTACTCGCAGTCTCGCAGGCACTAGTGAAACTTTAGTAAACACTCGACAAAGGCGGCTGAAGTGAGATCAGCTCTGTTTGGGTGCAGCAGCCACCACCTGCTTTAATTAACAAAGAGATCTGCGTGAGTCATCAGTTTTCTTACACTTTATTCAGTACATTATATGCAGCATTTAAACAGACAGAATGGGTATAAGGATGACTTTCATTTAAATAAATACATATTTATATATTAAAAAAAATAATACTAGGGTGTAGTTTACACCTCAAAGCCTGCAGACAGTTGCAGAGAAACAGGCTGCTGTATAATGATTCACTAAGGCTTAGTTTTGCATTATCAGTGCATGACTACCATACAAGAGGCAAACAATTTATACATCAGCTTTCAAAATAAAGCTACTTTTACATTTGTTTACACTCCCTAAAAATGTAATCTCATCAGGCACTTTCACACAAATACCTCGGGCTATTTTTGAAAACACAAAAAAACATCCCTTCATAGGAGTATTGAGTGACTTATCAAATCTATCAAAAGTTATATTGTGAAAAAGTTCTTCAGTATTCATCAGTAAACACTATGTTTTGTTGTTTTCCAAAACCACAGTAAAAAAAAAAAAAGAAAAAAGAAAAAAGAAAAAAGAAGATAAAATAACACTAGTACTACAAACAGTAATACAATAATGGCATAAAATAGGTCTGTAAGAAAAACTGTGATGTTGTATGTCTTTGTTTATTATGAAAGCACACAGAACTTGGAGGTGTGCCTGAGGCCCCTGTAGGCTCGGAGGCCCTCCCTCTTGGGGTCCCGCACCATGCCCCTCACCACAGGCACAGTGTCACAGCCCCGCCTCTTCTGGGCACTGTGTAGGAGGATACGGTACACCCCGGTGACAGGGCTCCGGCTGTTGTTGGGCTGATTGTTCCGTATGTGCTCCACGGTAAATCCCAGCTCATCCAAAGAGGCCCTGACCTCCTCCTCTTCGTCCTCTAGTTCCCCGGGGTCCGAGTCGAGCAGGCGGAAGGGGCTCGGTGGATCGGGAGGCACCAGTGACCATGGAAACTCCACAGGCAAGAGCCAGTCACAGCCCAACATCTGATCCACCGCGTAACGATCTGTGGGTACGGGCTTCAAGATCCCCTTGATCAGCCTCTGGCAGGGGCCCGGCACCCAGGGAGGGATAGTGTAGGTGCCGTCCAAAATGCAGCGGCGCAGCTTGCCCATGGTTTCAGCGCGGAACGGCATGGTGCCAGTCACCATGAAGAAAAGTAGGACCCCCATGGCCCACACGTCCACAGGGGGCCCCACGTAGCACTCGTCCCTGAAGAGCTCCGGGGCGGCATAGGGGGGAGAGCCGCAGAAGGTGTCCAGGGCATTGTTGCGGTTTGAGACATGGGTGCTAAATCCAAAGTCAGCCACCTTCACACAGGCACTGCTGGTGAACAGGACGTTCTCGGCCTTCAGGTCCCGGTGGATGATGTTGTTGTTGTGCTGCACACAACAAAACATGAGTTGGTTTGGTATTTCTACACAGCTAACAAATCTGAGGTCATGGTTTCTGCAAATATGGCAAGTAAGTAGACTAGCAATACCAAATCCACAGACAATGCATACTTGTAAACCACTCATACTCAACAGAATGCAGTTTAATGTTTTGAATTTCACAACTAAATGATAATAAGCCCAGATCTGAATTGCAGTTTGGCGCTCGTGGTGCCACATTATCCAAAGATAGGGTGAAACAGACTATGAAATTTGAGCACCCGGACAGCTATATGTTTTAAAAGCTTTTCTCCACAGGACTGCATTGATCCATTAAGGCATGATTAGTTCAGCAGCTCCTCTCTAAGAGCAGTCACGCTGCCTAAGCCTTGAAAAGACTCACAGCCTACCAGCCCACACATTTTTTCCACCCGTCTGCACCGGCCAATAACACTTCCTGTAAACACTGATATGCAGTATACTCTCTAACACTCAAAATTTATCTCATGCACCTCATCCTGTTCAATATGATTTTCTTATAGTGCCTTTTATCCACTGGTCCTATTGGCCACTCATTTTTCTCGACAGCTCTAACAATAATGTATGACATACTGCTTGAACGGATACAGACATATAACGTTGTGGAGTCAAATGCATTGTCCTGTCCAGTATATGTTTTACAATGCCCCTTTGAACTGTGTCTGAAATCTTCTTCTTATGCCTCAGCATCAGCATGAAGCCCTGTATGCTGCCAGTAAGTCTGCTCTATGTCACCAGTATCATCAAGACAAATTCATGTACAGCTTAGTGCACCTGGCAAATATAACGGCCGTATTACAAAATGTTTTCTAATACGACACGTTCTAAAAGTGACTGACCTCTAGAGACAAGGACTGAGAAATAAATGATACTATATGACAGAAAATGGACAAAAAGAGACTAGTTTGCCTTTGAGTAACATGGTGTGGTC
Organism: Myripristis murdjan; assembly: GCF_902150065.1. Classification (NCBI taxonomy): domain Eukaryota; kingdom Metazoa; phylum Chordata; class Actinopteri; order Holocentriformes; family Holocentridae; genus Myripristis; species Myripristis murdjan. Next base: position 7,622,000 of record NC_043991.1, on the reverse strand, counting down.
TCTCTAGGGGGTCCAAAGCACATTTATGTATAAGGGACAAGTAAGGAGGAAAGGAAAGAAAGAAAGAACAATCTCACAACATGACCGATGACAAGCCCCATCTCATCTTGTGAGCATGCCAGAAAGCAGCAACACAAGACAGAGCTGACAACACTAATCACTTTTTCACCACCATATGCAGCACCCAGGCCCCTCGCATTAAACAAATCATCAGATCAAACTGGAACCTAATCACTTGTGATTCCCCTCACAGAGAACTTTCCCAGAATCCTCCCATTTTCTCTTACAGAGAAACACCTTCCATAAGAGACAAACTCCTGGCTGAGAAGACCTTTGGGCACCGACAGAGGTGGCAAAGTGCAATCACTGTGAAAACACTCGACACACCCAAACATTGGCAGACCTCAAAAGCAATTACATCCACCAGCACAAAGATCTCATCGACTGCAACACCAGCGAACGTTGTGTGCCGCCTCACTTGCCCCTGTGGATGTTTTTTTTTTTTTTTTTTTTTTATGTGGGTCGCACAAAATGCAGACTCAGACACACAAACATGCCATTAAAGCGAACAATAGAGACGAGACCACATGGCTAGACGCTGGAGTGAATCTCATTCCAGCAATGAGACACTCCTACAAGCAGAGGGAATATCAAACGAGCCACAAGGCGGGGTGACTGTCCGAACAGACATTTTGGATTTTTCATTTAAATGCAATGTTTTCTTTTGGTTTGTTTGTTTGTTTTGGTTTTTTCCCAGGTCTAAACAAAAAGATTTATTTTAAGCCATGTTTGAAACGATTTTCTGCACGACTGCATTTTTCAACTACTAACAAGAAATCTTTTTTTTTTTTTTTTTTTTTTTTTTTTTTTTAACTGGAAGCGCCTACTCCCATTTCCTTACAACACACCTGTGCAAACTCATTAAGGCCACTGGGCTGAAGTGTGTCAGCATCTTTCTCTCTATCTTTTCCTCCTTTTTTTTCTCCCCCTCCACAAAAGTGTGCCTTAGACTCATTACCAAGACCCCACCATGATACCTTCATTTAAGCTGGTCTTTTTCGGTTAATTTTGAACTCATCAAGGGCACCTTATATAGAAATGTTACATTCAACGTTATATCTTTAAAATGCTGCTGCTTTCTTAGGCAGGTCTCCCTTTGAAATCCTTGATTTTAGCATGACTAAGCATAAATAAATGAACAAAATTTCATGATGAAAATTACCAATAAAATGATAGTTAAGAGAACATATTTATATCAAACTAACCAAATATTTGATGGCAGATAAGATCTGGGCGAAGGTGATCTTGCTGTTCTTATCAGACAGTTTGCCCTCATCGCAGATCCTGGTGTGGAGGTCGCCGCCTCCTGCGTACTCCAGCACCAGGTAGACACGGCTGGGCGTCTCCACCACCTCGTACAGACGGACCACGTTGGTGTGATGCAGGACCTCCATGTTGGAGATCTCCCTGGATAGCAGACGGTGGGCCTCCACATCCAGCCTGGTCTTATCCAGCACCTTCAGGGCCACCTTGTCTAGGATGGAGACAGAGGAGGACGTCACACATCAGCGCTGGAGAGACTTGAGGGCATGTTTACCTTTTTTCAGTGAGAATCAGTGACTTAAGTCTGTCACAGTTTACAGCTTACCTTTGGTTAAGGCGTGGAAGGCCAGTTTGACCCTGGAGAAAGTTCCATAGCCAATCTCACCGCGGACTTTGTAAAAGCCCACCCTGCGGCCTATGATCAGCTCCTTGATGATCTTCTCATCTTTGCACATGTCTGCAGTGAGTTTCTGCAAAGGAGTGGGGCGCAGTGTGACCTCGGCCTCGTCATCCTCCGTGCCGGCCTCTGAGCTGTCCGTCAGGCTGTACTGGCTGTGGTGGAGCTTGTGGCTCGCTACCTGGTACTGGTTTCCTGGCATCTCTACAGCAGCCTGGGGCGAAGGTCATCTGCAAAAATAATTTGTCAAATCATGGTCGGGGGACACACTGCCACAAATAAATCTCCATCATAGCAAGTCATCTGATCTCACGTTCAGCCTTAAGATCTTGTTTTTCTCAAAACAAGTGAAAACAATCTGCCCACAGGATGAGATAATCCCATTTGTTTCCAATGCAGTTTCACTTGTTTAAGGAATTTTCCCAGGAAAGAGTATAAATATACTGAAACATGCAGAATATCAGCCCTGTCGTATCAAGAAAATGATTAAAAAAAAAAAAAAAAAAAATGTGGAATCACGTTGATTAGCCATAAAATCAAGGATTACTGGATTATCAGATTACCAGTAGCAGATTTTTGTCATTTGTTTTCATGAGGGTGTTCAAATTGGGATTTTTTTTTTTTTTTTTTTTTTTGCAGTGTGAAGTTTCCACTTCAAGTAACCAAAGCTACACAACCACTTATGATGTGTGATCCTTAATGACTGCTTTGCTGCAAAGGTCACATGACAGAATAAGGCCAGGAATAAAGTTGACATTACTCACTAGAGGGGCCATATCAAATAATTACAAACAATTTGAGGACAAAAAGGGGCCTTTAATTATTGAGCACTTTTGACCTGAAGTGGCCATTATTGTGCTCAAAATATATCCGGTGTCATGGTTCATGCATGTTTTCACTCATACATGCACATCACTGACACACTGATGTGCATGTATGAGTGATTTGGTCAAAATATGTCAAGATGATGATGCATAAAGAATTTCTTTGCATTACAGCCAATTCAGCATTTGAAATATGTGGTACTTGCTAATAATTGTGAGTTGTTGGCTTTCATGAACAGTCTATTTAAAAATCAAACACTAAACTCAACACCTGCAACCAGCATCAGATACATTACTCTCGTTACTCTCTGCTCATATTCATTTTTCATTACTCTCAGCACTGCAACATAGATACTGCATATCAAAAACTGGAAACAACACTGTCTGCACTCATACCACAACATGGCAAGGCAGGATACATTTTGCAAAAACAGGTCCAGTAATTTCATTCACTTTCAATTTAAGTATCATCTGAGTTTTCTTACCAAGTTCGCAAACTCCAGATACAGCCGTAGAGTCCATGGCAAGGCAAAAATACTAGAAAACTCTATTTCCAACAGCCCAGTGGGATACAGAAAAAGAAATCTTCTCAAGTGTTATGCTGAAATCCGACACCATCTGTGTCAATATGCTGAAATTATTTGAGAATGTCACCATGGTGTGTCTATGCCTTCAGCTCAGTCTGTGTTTGTTAACAGACTGAGCTGCTGGCCAGGAAGCTGCGGGGTGTCTGTCCGCGCCACCAGAAAACTGGACAGACAGTCAGGGCTTCTCTGTCTGGCTTCACCCGCCTCTCACTGATTGGGGATGAAGGTGGTGTCATGAACTCTAATCCTGGCTTTATTTAGGACTGTCCCAATCCCGTCAAACAGCTAACATCAATGGAGTGTGTAGAATGTGAGGCCAAAACATGCACCATGCAACACGTATACTTTCAACTTGTTGGTTAGGATGCTTTGATTTATTGTGCTTCCAGGCAGGTTAGCAGACTGTTTATGTGCACCTCCAGGTTGTTGTGCTTGTTGTGCAGTGACCTTTGGTAAAAATGAGATGTTATGTAATGGTATTATCGAATGTTCCCCTAGAGCTTAACACTCTCTGCCCCTCTTAGACAGTGGAAGAGCAGCACAGATAAAGAGATTACAAGGCATCAGGTCAACAATCCCAGAAAGTGTGCCATTTCCATTCAGGTGTGCCGGCCCTGTGAGGCAGAGGCAGCAGGGGACACTTGCTGCAGTAGCTGCAATGTGCAGCAGCATGACATCTGCACAACAGCCACATTATATACATGTGTAATGGTGGTGCGTTAAGTGATGCAGCATCAGTTCTGAAAATTAGGATGGATCCCATCCTTAATGAATTCTTTACTGTAAAAATATAAACTATTTGTAATCTATCTGTAAAGGAATACATGTTTATATATTACTCAGGTATAAATAAAAAAAATGATAAAATTCTTAGTTAAAATAGCTGCAACTTGCAATTTTCAAACTTTGCTTTCCTAAGAAGTATAGGCAGGAATACACTACAGTTCAGCTGATCCACTTTTGCAAATTCCCAGGCTAGTAAAATAGCTGTTTGAAATTCATGGGTTATAAAAATAGACCAATTGATAGGCATTTTCCTTTGAATGCAAAGAGACAGCTGATAGAAACAGACTAAACAAGCTGATCAGGAAAGCAGGGAACATCATTGGCATCACTCTAGAAGGGGTTGAGCAGGTTGCTGGAGTGAGGATGCTCAGAAAGATACAGTCTATAATGAGCAACAATAGTCACCCACTCCATGCACTTGAGGTTTTTAGGAAAAGCACGCACAGTGACAGGCTGATCCCGCCAAGATGCAAGACAGAGAGGTATAGAAAGTCTTTTCTGCCCGCGGCCATAAGGCTTTTTTAATGATCAATAAGTTGTTATTTTAATGGTTGTTTATTTAATTGTATATTTTATGGGTTGCTGTCTTGTTTTGTGTTTGTGTGAACACTGCTGCTGTGACACATCAATTTCCTTTATGGATTAATAAAGTATCTTGATCTTGATCTTGATCTTGAGACAAACAGGTTTAATTCCTTGAATGAACTGGCTTTCCAACTATCCGACACGTTAAGCATGAAACTTCTTCTAGCTCAGAGGCTCCGCCCACCACGCTGGTGCCTGATTGGATTAAGGCCTTAGACAGGAATACCTCCTGTGGTTGCATGTGTGGGGACCTGTGCTAGTGTCCTGTCATCTGAACACTGGTCACCTGTAACAATCCTCTGACTGCCCTTCTGCAGACCAAGAAACTGCAAATCTAGTGCAGGATGACAATATGAGTGCTGTAACTGAATAAATGCTCTGTAATAGGAAAGAGCGTTTCCAAGAGTGTGAAAATCAAAAATTTTGCTTGAACACAGCAATGTATTGAAAACAAACAAACAAACAAATAAATCAACGCAAAAAACTGACTAGAAAATTCAAAAGTCTTAGATAACTTTTGCCTTTGGAAGGACCAGGCAGAAGATGCTGTGTAAGCCCACGGTGCCGTGAACATGCTGGCTTAAAACTGGCAAAGACATTGGCTTGTGAGGATTGTTAGCTTGCAATTAACAGCTACATCTTTTTCCTCTTGGGACGATTTTCAATGAGGCCACCGGCACGCTGGTGCTCCTCCAGCTCTTTGATTCTATGACGCAGGGCCGCAATCTCCTTGTTCTTCTCCTCCTGGAAAACCTGCAACTTCTGAGGACACACATGCACAGTTAATCCAGACACGCACAGTTGGACACACAATTGCACAAACAGACAAGCAAGACATGTGACCCAATTCTCACAACACAGCATGCAACAGTTTTAGACATGCAACACCCTATTATAAACTATGAGACTATAAGACTATAAACTAAATTCATTCATTCAGTCTTCATTGAGCAGAGCAGAGCAGACAGAAACCAGAGAGAGAGAGACTGTGGGGTTGCTCACCTTTCTGAAGACGCTCTGGGGAAGGAAGCTGGAGCTCTGCTGCAGCTGAGACGACTGTGCTGCACTTTGAACCTTCGCTAGCTTAGCGCCAAACTGTCAACACAGTAACAAACGTTGTCTTTAACACATGGGACAAAACACCTGTAACAAAACTCAATAAGTCTCATGATGTATTTATTTTGGCTATAGAAGCCAGAACAAAAACTCACAGGCTAGCACATAAAAGTGAATTATTCTTTCAATTTATTTCTGTAAATTCGCATTTTAGAAGGGACAGACCGATCAGGCTTTTTGAACTCATGGATTTGGTTGCTCAGAGTACCACAAAGCACACAGTAATTAGTGTATACCTCCATTTGTAATTTTAGGAGTTCACTCTGCCTCTCCTTCTCCTGGTCCCTAAGCTTCTTTTTCATCTCCTCGAGCTCGAGATCCTTCCTCGCAAGCAGCTTCTGCACTTCAGCGTCTTTAGCTTCCACTATAGAAAAAAAAAGAAAAAAAAAAAAAAAATCAAGTGCAAGACAAATGCTGAGTCATTTTTGCTTTTGGGGGCTATTTTGTCTCTCTAAATGTCTACAGCACTTAACACAGCACCATCGCTATGTATAGCAACTGAATGTAAAAAAATGGAGTTCCCTGTCCTGCCAATGAACCAGACATCATGCAGCAACCTCTCAGAAAATTGTGTTTTTTTTAAGCCAGAATAAATATCTCCAAAACAGAAAAGAAAGAATAAACATTTCACTGGAACAATGTCGACACGTCATCGTGTGAGGTGCGAAGGAAGTTATTCATTAACGTCTAGCTCGGAAAAGGGCTTTTAATCTCAGGGGACGCCCTGGTTAAATAAACGTAAATAAATATGCAGTGGATGCTGTGCAGCCAGTTCATCTGAAACTAAACAAGATGGAGTACCAGCATTATCCCTGGCCAAATCATCTTTTTCATATTCAAATAAACATTGCAGGTAAGTATAAAGGTAAGCACTATAAATTTGGTCCAGGTCAGATGTAAGTTTTACATAAGATTATCGTAGGGAACTAAATGATTGTATTATTTGATATTATATCAGTTTCCTTTGAGTTAGATAACAAGCTGCCACTGTGATAAATCCAGCCCGACTTTTACCCACAGCACTCAGGATTTCTCTGTGCAGGTCAGTACGACTGGAAAGAATAAAGTGAGGAATTATATGACAAATGCATTATATTATAAAGGTAGACCTAGGGTCACTGGAAGACTTAGTGAGTTATATGTAAATTGTGATGCACAAGATGGCTAAATGGGACCAGATAAAATGTTTATGTTGAAATAAAGACCTCAAACATTAAAATTCAAGATTTAATAACTTTAAAACCTCATATTCATCAAATTGAATTAAGACATTTTAAGAGTTCTTAGGGACCTGCAGACACCTTGTAGATAAACTACGCCAGGTGTAGCAGTATTCCTGTAACAAATGAGTATTAGCTGTCGTCCCTTATGAGTTTCTACTGATATTTTCAATACAGAATGAGCTGAAGATGTTAGATATATTTAATTGTGTGAAATCAAAGGTTGGTTTTGATTAAAAGACTGTCAAATCACAGGACCCTCCGTCCACCATTGATTTTAACAGATGTCGTAAGGCGGTGTAGGATTTCCCACACTGCCTGAGGAACCGCTGGAGAAGTACTACAATTTGTAAATTTCAATTTCCTGCTTTGAAATGCTACCTAAACATGAGGTCAGGAAGCTTCCCTGGGTTTGAGAAAGGGTTAATATGCCATCAAGATACACTATATTACCAAAAGTATTCGCTCACCCATTCAAATGATCAGAATCAGGTGTCCTAATCACTTGGCCTGGCCACAGGTGTATAAAATCAAGCACTCAGGCATGCAGACTGTGAAACAAGACATTTGTGAAAGAATGGGCCGCTCTCAGGAGCTCAGTGAATTCCAGCGTGGAACTGTCATAGGATGCTACCTGTGCAACAAATCCAGTCGTGAAATTTCCTCGCTCCTAAATATTCCAGTCAACTGTCAGCTCTATTATAACAAAATGGAAGCGTTTGGGAACAACAGCAACTCAGCCACGAAGTGGTAGGCCACGTAAAGTGACGGAGAGGGGTCAGCGGATGCTGAAGCGCATAGTGCAAAGAGGTCGCCGACTTTCTGCACAGTCAATTGCTACAGAGCTACAAACTTCATGTGACCTTCAGATTAGCCCAAGTACAGTACGCAGAGAGCTTCATGGAATGGGTTTCCATGGCCGAGCAGCTGCAGCCAAGCCACACATCACCAAGTGCAATGCAAAGCGTCGGATGCAATGGTGTAAAGCACGCCGCCACTGGCCTCTAGAGCAGTGGAGACGCGTTCTCTGGAGTGATGAATCACGCTTTTCCATCTGGCAATCTGATGGACGAGTCTGGGTTTGGAGGTTGCCAGGAGAACGGTACATTTCAGACTGCATTGTGCCGACTGTGAAATTTGGTGGAGGAGGAATTATGGTGTGGGGTTGTTTTTCAGGTGCTGGGCTTGGCCCCTTAGTTCCAGTGAAAGGAACTTTGAATGCTTCAGGATACCAAAACATTTTGGACAATTCCATGCTCCCAACCTTGTGGGAACAGTTTGGAGCGGGCCCCTTCCTCTTCCAACATGACTGTGCACCAGTGCACAAAGCAAGGTCCATAAAGACATGGATGACAGAGTCTGGTGTGCATGAACTTGACTGGCCTGCACAGAGTCCTGACCTCAACCCGATAGAACACCTTTGGGATGAATTAGAGCGGAGACTGAGAGCCAGGCCTTCTCGACCAACATCAGTGTGTGACCTCACCAATGCGCTTTTGGAAGAATGGTCAAAAATTCCTGTAAACACTCTCCTCAACCTTGTGGACAGTCTTCCCAGAAGAGTTGAAGCTGTAATAGCTGCAAAAGGTGGACCGACATCATATTGAACTCTATGGGTTAGGAATGGGATGGCACTTCAGTTCATAGTATGAGTAAAGGCAGGTGAGCGAATACTTTTGGTAATATAGTGTAAGTTTCTGTAGCCTGTATCAGAGTGAAAAGATTCCCTCTAACACCCAGTAATATTACACACTACACCTTATTTATCTTTTTGTACAGAGTCAGTAGAACAGCTTTAGTCTAAGATTTTTTTTCTTCCTGGGACGGAGGGCTTACACTGATTGAGGGCTTCCTTGTGGGCCTCGTCCAGCTCAGTGCTGCACTGCTGCCTCACAGTCTCTAGCTCCCTCTGGTGTCTCTCCTCCTCTGCTTTCATGTCTGTGAGCAGCCGCTGCACCTCGGCCCCTCGCTCCTGACAACGCAGAGCAACATCACTTCAGACTGTGACTGGGCGGAGAAAAATTATTCCTATTACTACTGTGACGATTTTTGGAATCAGTACCAACTTTAAGGTTTCGAGAGGCACTGTAAAGCTTTCAGAGGTTTGGATTCTAACAGTAGAAATGCAATGTTTATTCTACTTTCTGAGTATTTTTATGAGGAAAATCAACCAAGCATGCTGATTGTGAAATACAGATGAAATGTACCAATGTCGATGAACGAAATAGTTTTTGTGTGCATACTAAAATGTGCTTTTTTTTTTTTTAAGTATTAAATGGAATTTTTTTTTTTTTTTTTTTTTTTTAAATCAGTATTGATTTTGAAGGGCTGAAGTTACGTTTTCTAAAAATACCCAAGGACACCCAGCCTTGACAGAGAGGCAAGAAGGAGGAGAAAATTCTTTTTCTATACAACATCATCATTATTATATACAACAACAGATTTTTCAAACTGATACACTTACATTAACAACAATGTATTTGCTGTGGTTCTCACACTACACAGATGTTTCATTCTCCTGATTTCCACAGGTGTGTGAGATGTACGTTTCAGTACGACTGATAAGAATTACCACTCAAACACAAAGTCATGGATATTCCTCTTTATTAATACACAAACAAATCTCACTGACACACATCATATGTGTTGGCTGCATGCCCTCTTCAGACACACTACTGAACAAGACATGCACCTGAAATATATGGTGCCGTTTCATAAAAAGAAGAAAATTAATTTGATTTTTGAGCACTGGCCATTTTCACTTTGGATCTTCTTTCATCTTGGTTGAGATTGGAGTTCAGCGTGTCCTTTTTCTACATGTACTTTTTATTACGTGAGCTGGCCGCCACCACAAGTAACCTAGTTTCCTGTGGTAAACACTTCAATATATAAAGTCTCTAATCAACACTAGTTTACAGGATATATAACACACATAAATTAATCTTCCTGCATGTTTTACTTTGAGGTTGCTATATTGGACAGCTGTATTAGTTTTTTAGAAACCTCTCCATGTGGTGTTTCTACTGCATTTATTCACTGCCAGAAAAATAATCTCTAATTCAACTACTGTATACACAGGAAAGACATCTAAAACAAGATCTAACCTTACCTCTGCTGTTTTCTCATTCTGTCGTTTCAGGTCCTCCATGCTGCCCTTCAATTTCTCATTCTCCACTGCAAGATAAACAATTTTGAAGTAGTATCAAGATGACAAAAACAAGGCAAACATAAATCTTAAAGCAGAAATTCCCCCGTATTTTTTCATTTGGGTTCATTTTCAGTTTTTGCCCCAATTGTGATTCTACCACCCCAAAAATGTTCACTTCATACATTTTCTTTCGATAGGGTTATTAAAAGTCTGACTTAACAATTTGCAACTAGGGCTGGGTGATATGGATAAAATCATATATCACAACATTTTTGGCTGGATGCCCCGAATTAAATATTGAAGGGATTTCAAAATTTACACAATGAGATTTTTGATTACTAATGACTAGTAATGTGGATATGGTGACCAAATAGGTAGAGACAAAAAACATAAAATCTAAAAACAGATTACCAAGTTCGGAAAATTGCATTCATTTACTGGAATTCAGCCTTTAAAACCAGGAAAAGATGCCATTTATGTCATATCACAATATTACAATATCTAAAATCCCAGACGATATTTAGTCATATATCACAATTTTGGTATACTATCAATATATTGCCTAGCCCTGATTGCAACAGAGGCACCTTACCTCTGAGGTTACTCTGCTCTTGAAGAGTCAGCTGGAGTTTGTTCACTGTGTCCAGCATGTTGTCTCTCTCTGCAACACAGCCTTGGTCAAATAGTGCTGTTTTTGCCACATAAAAGAATATTGTGAGTGTGTGAAGGTTCACAAACACACCAGAAAGTATTCGAAAGTGTACAGCATACCAACTTTTATGTGGTTGACAACTTACCTAACATTATCTGAACATGGTAACGCTTATTGGAGCACATTTCCTGTCATTAATGGTCCTATAAATTCCATCTGACTTATATTTGACCAAGTAACCATCAATTTGAGGTGACAGGAAAATAAAAAGCATTAAAAAATATATATAATCTGCTGAGCGAGTGTTATTTCTTCATTCAACAGCAGTGAGGCAAATGAATGGTCAGCAGCAAAAAAAAAAAAGTCTGTTCACAAAACCCTAGTAATGGCTAAATCCCCACAATTAATATCTAATATTTGGCACCTAACTTCCAAATCCTATTTGTATCACCTAACATAGAACAATTACTGATAACTGGAAAAATATTATTTAGCCAGTGTGATATATATTGAATACAGCTCAACAAACTGTCAGTTTAGAGGGACACATTGGACATTAAAGGCCCTGATGTGATCCCTTTGACTTCCAGATACTCTTCTGGGTATTTTGTTTGATATTTGTTTATCCTTTTGAATGATTAACGACAGACTACACAGTTTCAAAGGTCTTGCATGTGATAAAGAATGAAATGAGTGTCACTCAATTCTCCAAAAAAAAAAAAAACTCAAAACATCATAACCCAAAATATAAGAACATTTCACTCTAATGTTTATGTTTTTTCTGTACATTTGACATCAAAACATCAGATTCAAGACAAACAATTCAGCCTTGGCATTAACCTGGGGGGTTTTGGCCTTCCTCAGCTTCAACCTTTACATTAATAAACAAAGTGCAATATCAAATATGGACTTATTCAGGCTATGGTAAATGCCATACAACGTGCCATACCTACCTAGTAATATTTTGCTTTAGCCTACCTGGCAAGACTGCCTGCCAGGGTTGCCAAGTTCGCGTTTTTTCCGCCAAATTGGGCTATTTTTTAAGTGTTGCCGCGGGTAACAAATTTTGTCCGTGGGTTGGGCTTGGGCAGACCTGTGGCATACAGATGATGAATAATGCCTATGAATTAAGATTTATATTTTGAATGACTAATCTGCTGCCACGAGTTTGAGCCCGCCAGAGAGATGCTGGCCTTGTTCAGTACAGTTCTGTATGACAGGGACCAGGGTGAGGGATCTCAACATGTCTAAAAAGAAACTGGACAGCGCTGTAAATAGTTCAAGTTCATGGAGTTTTTACCCGTTCTTTTTTATGTTGGAGACAACCAGCAGTTTAACTGGTGAGCTGAAATGATTTTCAACTGCCTTTGCCTGGGAAATTGCCTTTAATGTTTATGATGTTATTTTATAGATATTATAGTGCATTTTGCATTTCTAGCAATGCTGTTGGACTTTAAAAGCAACATATATGGATTTTTATGGGCATGTTTTGAGTTCTGGTATTGGGCTGATTTTTGGGCCCTTTTTATACCAGGTTGGGCGGGTTTTGGGCTGGTTTTGAGTTGCTGTTTGGCTGCTTTTGTCTCACAAATCTGGCAACCCTGCTGCCTGCTCTACAGCTTCATTTAAACTATACTTGTCGTTTGGCAACATCACCAGCAGAGGGAGACAAATACACATCAACTGGTTCAGTTTAATTAGGACGGTCAAATCCAGCAATAAAACTTGTATAAAATATGTTCCTTACTAACTTTCTTTCTTTTTTTCATTGTGTATCTGTGGACACGTTTTGTTAAGAGGAGGAAACTCACCCTCGGTTAAACTCTTCACTTTGTTTATGTTGAAATTCAAGAGCCTGGTGGCTTCCTCCAGCTTGATCTCCAGACTGTTGTTCTTACCGTGAAGATCTGTGACTTTCTGCTCGGCAACAGCGAAGAAAAGCAAAAACAAAAACAAAAACTGAGTGCTAAAACTCAGTGACAGGAAGGTTAAAGGTAACCAGCAAAACACTGCAGACAGAGGTTACACATCGTGACGAGCCCCTAGCCGTTAGCTAACGTTAGCTCGCTTTAAATCACCTGTTCCAGTCGAGCGAAGTTTTCCATTAAGATGTCAAGTTTAACACAGGCTAACCTCTGCATTTCTGGTCCCCCGTGGTCTGTAAAATATCCAAAAAGCACCTACTGTACTATAGGCTACTATAGAAACAAATACTGTTTCAATATAATTAAAGCCTTACTAGCTAGCACACGATTAAAACAGTCCAAGAGGCGCTAGTTTTCACTTATCTCCTCGCTTAACTGGAAAAAAAAACAACCTCTTCCGTGTGTTATTGTGTATTATTGCTACGTGCAGTGCTATGGAAAAAAGGTTAAGTAGGTGATAATAATAATAGTAATAACAATAATAATAATGATAATAATAATAGTGAAATTTTATTTGTAGGGCAGTTTTCAAGCAATAAACACAGCATGCTTAAGGCGAGAACAAAATAACAGAACAAAAGGAGCATTAAAGAACAGTTGCAAGAGCTAAACTTATGCATATACACACAAGTTAAAACTATAAGCAACTATAAGCAGTTAGAGAAAATTGCAAGAGGTTTAATTTAAAAAAAAAAAAAAAAAAAAGGACAAGGAAAAGGAAAAAGGAAGCAATTACTACCAGTTGTTAGGAAAAAACATCAAGATGAGATTTAAAAGCTGCAACAGGGTGTGCTGACCTTGTTTTTAACCCGGACTCTGAAATAGATCAAAGAGGCAGACTGGGACAAAAGACAAATAGCAAGAATACAATGGGACAAAATATGAAAGTTGTTTATTTGTCACTTGCAGTTTTGAACCGATACACAATGACTGTACAAATTCAACACGTAGCTCATCTTTTATGTACATTTCACGCACTTGTTGGCCTGAGGCCTAATAAATGCTGCAAGCTTGAACAGCACGCGCACACACCCTCCAAACATTAACAGAGCACACATACACCAATTCCCCTGAACACTGCAAATTACAAAATATACTTGCTGTCAGCACTGGAAACATTTCACAGTAGAGAACATGAATCTAAAGACAGAGTATGAAATGGCACCAAGTAGGACAAGCCTCTTATGCACCAGTTGATCCTCTTACATGCCACCCGTGCTTTGTTTTACCTTGCAGAAAGACCCAGGCATCGGCAATCACAGTAAAATGTAAAAATACCCACAACAGGGCTAAGAAAAAAGCAATACCTATTGGTAAAGTAACTGTTTTCTTGCATCAGTATGGATTTTTTAAAGTATCAGAGGGAATAGAAAGATGATGAAAAGCCTCACTGTGCTGTTGACAAGGAGGACCTGTGTTTCATCTTTAATTATAGGCATTTTTGGAGAGGATTGTAATGACTTAACCTGTTTTAAAAGAGACATATCTGACATGTACAAATGTTTGACAAAGTAATTTGACAGATATATATCTAAAAAGTAGTGTTTCATAGAGCTTTTCAGTTTGAAATATGTATATACTCAACATCCAATAACAGAGGCAATCTCTGGCCCTGCTTGGCATTATTTCCCTTTGGCACACCCTCAGTAAAACACCCTCATACGCTCTCTTTTTTTCACTTGTAATGACCTCTGTAGACTTAAGAGTCCCATTAAGTGGAAGTTACAGGAGGTAGAGAGGTGATGGCACGACAGGCACAGATAGTCTCCTGATATTTCAGCAGTGCCGACGCTCAGCACTGACGTCAGGAAACTCGGGAGTTCCTTTCAAAGAGAGTTCCCGAGCCTATCTGTGCCTTTCACTGAATAATCCCAACTATCCATAGTTCCCCAGTGATCTACGGTGTGATGTCTCCCAAAAGGTCCGGGGTCAGATAACCCCCTGGTGTAGGCAAGGCCTTCTGTATTATCGTCTGGGGGGCAGGTGTTGGGTTTGGTGTCAGCAGGAGGCTGTTCTGCCTGTCCACACCTTCTACCATGGTGTAGACAGGAGCAGGGGGAAGTGGGGAAACGGGGGTCATATCTGATTCAAGATACGGCCTCTGGTAGTCCACAAAAGCTTGGGATGGCACAGAACTCGAGTCTTCTCTCTGGCAGGATTCACTCATTTCTGCAGCGGACATTCTTGGGGTCAGCTTCCCTGCGTCCAGCTCCGAGGTGTAACCTCCGTGATCTGCGTTCACTACCAGTAGCTGAATCTCTTTCTTTGCGTTTTCTTTCTCCTTTTCCACTCCAGTTTCTTTCTCTGTGTCTTTACTCGTGGTCTTCTCCACATCAGTCTGTTCCTCAGGTGCCAGCAGCACTTCTCCAGATGGCCTCACCTCGCTCACCTGGGTGTACAGGTCCTCTCTGCCAGGGACAGCGAAGGGCGGTTCCCCAGTGGTGGGGCTGTGTACCGGGGAGCTGGGATCTGAGGCGACCGGGTCCGAGGGATCCGGACTGGAGCTGCTGCGGTTCGGGAGAAGCGGGTGGAGGGGCGATGCCTCAGGGTCACTGGGGAGATCTGGGTCACAGCAGCTGGCGCGACCTGAATCGTCGTCTCTGAAGCCGATGGAGACGGGAGAGCAGTTGGAGGACAGGGAGCGGTCCACGAGGCAGTCGGTGTCCAGGTCTGTCAAGGTCTGCTCCTCGATGTCTAAATCGATGAACTCCACCCAGGGGTCGCTGTTGTATAGCTCTGGTCTCAGTTCGGGATAGCCACCCAGAATAGAGGTCAGCTCCCCCAACTTGCCTTTCTGTAAAACCAAGAAAACAGACTTGACACTCAAAAATGAGTAGAAAATGATTTGCTTGAAAGTCATTGAACAAAAAAAATTCAGGTTCAAACTATTGAAACAAATGCTATAATAAAGGGTAAGTTTAAAATGCTTCAACTAAACCCTTTTTTCTGCCCAGAACCTACGGTAAGTTGTTGAATGTCAATGATCTGACATCTTTCTGACACTGATTGATGTTGGAAAATAGGTGAATATCTATTTATTGAACTGCTATACATTATACCAGTACACAGGATCTGATTTTTGTGCCTCCAGTGTCATTAAACTAGGTTTTGCTTAAAAGGAGGCAGGCGAGTTAGTGACAAAACTATGTGGCCATTGAAAACCACTGATGTTGAGCTGAATTATGTTGGTCCACAACATCTCTAGATGGCCCAGCTGTACATTTCTGGTGTCCAAGAGGCACACCTTCTACACTGTGGCTCAGGGTCATTTGTTGAGGTTTACCTTGAGGAGTTCAGGATCAATTCCTCTTATTTTAGGCCCAGGGACAGGAGGCAAAAGAATAACCATCAACCTTAGGAAAGGATGGAGAGAACATGATTAGTCTGACATTACACAATCATACAAATTCAGAAAACATTAATTGAACAACTATAAACTGAATGTTAGTTTGATAATTTAGATATTGGACAAGGTCAAAGTTTTGATTGAAATACTCTTACTAACATTATTCGCCTCCATACTTATTCAGACCTCTGTACAAAAACACTTTACAACTTAACAACATTTCTGAATAACATCGTTAATAACAGAGGCACACTGGCATCTTCTCAAGGACAAGTAATCCACAATGTCTTGGTGAATGGGTGCATGATTTTCTGTAGTGCTTTCATTTATCATCCCTGAGGGGCAATTTGTTTTGCATGTAGCAGCCAATAATAGTCAATCAGCAAAAAAAAAAAAAAAAAAAAAGCAAAAACTTGGGATGGACTAAATCATTTTCCACACTTTCAAAACATTTCAGACCCACACAAAAAAAACCCACAAGTGTAAAATACTTACTTTTGTTGCTGGGAGACAATAACCAACATCAGGATGCCCACTAAACACAAAGCAGCAAAGATGAGCAAAACTGCAACAGGGAATCTCGACACTGAGGATAAAGAAGCACACAAACACGCAAAATGAATGTTGTGCATCATAAAAACATACTGAAAAAATACAGATATGAAATGGCAGTGATGTGTTATTTGTAGTATGTTTACAAGACTTGTTCTCATATGAAACTAATTACTGGGCCATGTAAATACTCCGCTCACCTTTGGTTTCCTTTTCACTCTAATCAGAGTCAGATTTACACTTAGATGTCGGCAGAAATTACCAAAGGTTTGTGTAAACACCTTAATCTGAGCAAGCTTGTCCAGACATGCATGTAAACTTAGGAATTCCATGTTTACCTTTAGAGGGGATGTGGATGAAAACGGAGTTGCTGAACTCTCCAAAGTGTTTCAGGCCGTGCATTCTGCACCGCACCCGAACCTCGTGGTTGACGTTAGTTTGAAGCCCATAAAGTGAACGCTGTGTACTTTTCTGAAGGTCGACCTGCGGTGTGGAAAACAGATTTTTTTTCTATCAGTCTGTGAAATCCTTGGGCTGAGAAGCCGAGTCTTTCAAACAATAGAACAGTCACCAACACGTGCAGGTGTCTAAGTCAGTGAGTAAACATGCAAACAACAGGCAGCCATGTCTCAAATAAGCTTGACAGTTTTTTGAAGACAGTAACATGTTATCTTTATGTTCAAAATTACATTTTTTTCTATAAACAAAAGCAATCAAAGCTGTATTAGAGTCTTGGTATGTGCTAGAGTCTTTAAATGAACCTCATAATCAAATAAATGTTTGATGTGATATATAAACGAACACTAAAACTCAGTATACGTCCATGATATAAGAAAAAGTATTCTGCAGAAATACAGTATATGATGAAGTGTCATTTAACGATCATTCATCGGTCATTTAATGATATCAGATCTTAAAACACGATCTTAAACTTGATTGTTTCCTTGTGAGTCATGGGAATAAGAATTTGAGCAAAACATCCAAAGAAACACCCACCACTTTCCACAGGGCTGAGCTGGCCTCCCGGTACTGAACCTCGTACTGCAGCGTCATCCACCCCGTCTCCACGTCTGCAGACTGCGGTGGCACCCAGCTCACCATGATGTCAAAGTGAGTCCCAGTCAGACTCACATTCAGCAGCGTCCAGTTGAGCCCGACTGGGGGGTCAGGTCGCACTGAGGAAGGTGGCATCAATCAGTGTCGGCATATTTTTATCATTCACAATCCGTAAGAACTCAAACTTTAAATGATAAAACTTAGCAAGTCAGAGTTGGGACTTTGCAAAGTATTCTGTTTTTCAAGATGAACTAGTTTGGTAAAATATTGAACTTGTTCTAAGAAATGCAGGATTCACGACCGCTGTGCAACTTGCTCTGCTTACCGATCTCTTCAACATGGAAGAAGTCCTCATCATAGAGGACGGACTGGTCCCGGGAGCGGAGCTGGACGCTATAGTACGTCCAGATGGATGTGTAGTTCTCGTTGAAGAAGCACTCGTCCGCCCTGTCAGTGCTGTAGTGAGGACACTCGCTCCACTCCTTGGGGGAGACGTGGGTGGGCCTGCAAGGGTGGACAGACAACATGGGGTCAAGAAGACTGCATGCAGGAAAAGAAGCAGGAAACAGCACTTCACTGCATATGTATTATACCAAATGACTAAAACCAATTATGTTGAATCTTCCATTCGTTCATCCATTGATCTTGAATGTTTTGTATTAGAAATAATTCTCTAAGCTAAGTATATGTAGAGATACTGATCATGAAAATTCACAAGCTGTTTTGAGCCAGCAATTCAAATCTTGTGGCATTTGTTGAGGTGAATATCTTACAGCAGAGTTTTACCACTGGATTGGATCTCTAAGGTTTGTTAACACAGAAAGGGTGCAGATGTGCTACAAGCCTGAGAACAAACATGTCGATACTCAAATTTGTTCATGCTAAGGATGTGCAAGGATATCCAGTTCGCCGGAAAACCAGTTATTTTACAGTATTTTCATTTTATACAATGTGTAAATGTGTAAATGTTAAAGGAAGTGAACAGATGAGATTTAAATGAATGACATCTAATGACGTGTTAGTTAATGATGTGTTATGCAAATCTCTAGTTCACGCTGCAAAAGCACTGCACCTGTTTAACCTGGAGCAGCAGAGGTTGAGTAATAAAGAAAACTGAAACACAGTGTGGTTTACGAGGGGATTTTACCTTGGTTTTTGAAAACATAAACGTTAATGACAAACTGCTTTTTATCTCAAATGAAACCTTTAAAGAACCAAACATTCAACGGCTGCTAAAGGAAGGCAGGATTGCCAGCTGTGGCTATAGATTTTTTTTTTTTTTTTAAATACAGGAAATGTAGGTAAGCATCAAGACTTGACAAACAGCCCATTTCTGCCTTCTGATGAGTTTGTGTCTCTCACTTTTTATTGATGTAGAATAATCGGAGATCGCCCGGCTCAGAGAGGTTCAGGAATGTTCCAGCATTCCATCTGCAGCGGAAAGTCTCCATGTTGGCGGAGACACAGCCTGTGAGGTGGGGGCGTTTCTGAGGGAGGACTGGAGAGAGACAGGGGGAGACAGAATGAGATTAAAGAAAAAAAAACTTTTATTGTGATATCCTAAATCCTAAATGTCTGCCGTGCTTTATGTGTTGCAGCTTCCATCAATCAAAAAGCTTTCAAGGTTGGATAAGCTGCACTTCAGAGAGAGAACGAGGAGTAACCCAACTCCTGCGAGCAGCCTAGCTGCAGGGCAGCCAGCTGCATTTTCCTGGAAGTCTGTTCACTCTTCCTCACATGTACGCTGCTGCAGCCACAGGGTTTACTGCCATGGCTTTCGTGGAAACCATTTGCTGCCTCTCTCCTCAGAAACACTCAAACAGAAAATGCCATGTGGCTGCATAAACTCAAACCATGTGTGCCCAGCATGTATAGAACTGTCTTGCACCGACAAAAATCACTGGTTAAAGCAATGCAACTGAGACGGCTTTCTCTTGTGTCCATTGCCAAGATAGACTCTGTAATGCATCTCAGTTTAATGCTCCTGCAGGCAAAGAGGGAAGCTGAACAAACTATACATTTTCATTTCTCTCTTGTGGTGTCAGCACATTGTGTTCATTTATGAGCTTATTAGCGCTGTGCTCGCGCTTACATTGCAGCACGCCATCGTGCCACCCGAAGCAGAGAGACCCCAGGGAGCCTTTTTTTTTTTTTTTACATCCTATTCCATAAACAATAAGTGATTGTTCACAGTTGGCAGGGAGGTTGTTCATCAGTCATCCAGCAGCTCTCTGGCTACCTCAGTACTCCACAGGGGAACAACAACATAACCTAAGGCTGGCTGAGTACCAAGAAGTGTGAGGAGGACATGATGGCTTCTTCACAGCTGCAAGGCTTTCCTTAGAGGAGGTGATGAATACCTCTGGCCTGCTTAGCAGCTCTTCAAGGGAGGGAGGGCAAAAGGTTAAAAATAACCTGTTTACCGGATCCCTGTATCCCCCTGGAATTGTGCTGAACTCAGGATTAAAAGAAAAATCAATCTGACACTCAGTTATGCTGTGAGGTTGCGTGGCCCAATTTGGCATGACGAATGAGAGGTCAGCACACGTATGATGTCGTGTATGTGTGTGGGTGTGTGTGTGTGAGAGAGAGAGAGAGAGGGCCCACCGCTTCCTGTCACCTCATTGGCAAAGATTAAATGCTGACATATGAATTGCAAAGTTGTTTTTTTAAGTGGTTGTGGTGTTAGATGCATCATCATTTCCTATGCAGAAACCGAGCAAGCCCGTCGAATATTTGCAAACTGAAAGTGTGTCGATGCAATAATAACTGCCGCTGTGTTTGCCAAGCTCTGTTCACCTCTAGAGTGAGTAAATATGAGCGCAGCACGTATCAGGCAATTTGTGAACACAGCCACCAGGGCCACAAAAAAAAAAAAAAAAAAAAAAATCATTTTTAAAATCAATTTGAAATGCGTATGTGCTCTCACTACAAGAGCCACCATATTTAACAAACAGAAAAAGCATTCTTTTAAGTAACGGTCGCTTGAATTTTGAATTTACTTGGCAGAAGTATCAAACTGTGAAAGCGAAATATTGGCTGAGAGCATGATCAACTTTTTCGTTTTATTTATTTATTTATTAATCATGGTTTCGGGATAAACTGATGAAGCTGAACTAACAGAGGAAGAGGAAAAAAGGTGCTGATGAAAACTCGAATGCGGTGTAGTGTAGATGGAGGGTCAAAAGGGTGTTTTCAGATTTACCCAGCTTAGTGTGGACATGGCCAGAAACTGACAGAATCCCATGAAGTAAACATGTTGACAGCATGTTTTTTTTTTTTTTTTTTTTTTTCTCTGTGCACTGCCAACACAGTCTATTTCAGGATGAAACAAAAACATCCACCTTCAATCTGTTTTGATTAGCCCAGATGCATTTCCTTTTAGCTGTAATTTCCGAGAGAGCAGGAAATGGCAGCTATTTTGCTTTAAAGGACTAATTCAACCCTTTATATTGTGCCGAGATGAGAATGGCTTGTTGCTTTTTTTTTTTTTTCCATTTCATTATTTATTTTTTGTTCAAGCAGGGTCTTGGTGTAAATTAGTGTACAGTTTGTATGTGTTTGCACTATGTGTGGGTGAAGAGCTTTCATTAAAATCTACCCTATGACCACCGAGACAAACAATTACTTAGTTGAGTCATGTTGCAGCACTCCATCAAATCAGTCCTCTCTCAGGGGAAAAGCCTCATCCTCTATACTTAGGAAAAGCCATTTCCTTCCATAGTCGAGGGCCAGGCCTCACACATCTGTGATTTCAGTTCTAAACCCTTCCTGCTAAAACAGTGAATTGCCTTACATGCAAAATTAGGCTGTAAAAATAAATAGTATGCATATCTCAAAGCAAAGGAGAACAGGCAGGGGGACTCAGCACTTGCTGTGTGGGTAGGGAAATTGTATTAAGATGTGTCTGCGGTTGCTCTCAAAGTATTTAGATTTACTGAAGGGAGTGTTAAGTGCCTACACCACACTATGAAGTATTCACAATGTTTGCTGGTAAGATGTCTTTCTGGGTGTGGAAGCTGACAAACAAGTTGACAAGTTGTCCCTGTTGGACAATTCTGTACGTCAATAAACTGCAGTTGGCGGCGGGAGCATCAGTTCTCCGCAAACCACTTCTGTGAACATTTGGCACAGACGTGTCGGCTCTTGTTCCCAGAGTTACAGACCTACAGGGTGAAGAAATTGTTTTGTTCTCAGAACAGAGCGGCAAAACGTGAGACAAAAACAGGATGATTCAAGTAGCTGTGGAACAAAGGTAGAGGGGGTCCCACCCACGGTCCACACTATTGTGATGTTATGTAACAAAACACAGTGCAGGATGCATTGTTAGTATGTGACTTCATGGCTACTGCGTGGACGTGCTATACGCCTGTGAATAAATCACAGTTCATGTATGCAAATATAGGGCTTGCAATGCCACTGAGAGGCTGCTTGGTGAAAAGGGGCCTCAAAACGACTACACAACCTGCCATTGTTCGGCGGGACTCCTCTGGTCGAGTGCTCTCATGCTCCCCAGAATTCCTGGGAAGCCCCTTCATGGAAATCTATTGGCTGTTCTCTGAAGCTCTCTGTATAGCGCTTTGCTGTTGTGCAAGAGTTTGTTTTAAAGACCTTGGCAGCAGCAGTGACAAAAAAAGTGACGAATGTGACCAAAAAAAAAAAAAAAAAAAAAAAAGATATTGCAGATTTCAATTTTCTTGAGGCTCATAAAAAGAAGCAATCTCCCAACAATCAACACCATCTGGTGTTGTGTAAGCTTTTTGTCTTTTTTTTTTTTTCTTTTCATACTTAAACCAAATGGTGCAACTTGGATTGAAGATCTACAATTCAAGCGACAAACATAAAAGCTGCCAAAAATATACCACATTTTGTGAATATGCAAGTTATGTAATCACAGAGCTATTACACTGTATAGCCAAATCTGTGCAAAATCCTCAAATCTTGCAGCTGTTCATAGTCACTGTTTTAACTTCTTCATTGTTCTTTAACTATTTCTGTTCTTTTATTCCCATGCATATATTTGTATTTTTGTGCATATGCATCAGTGAACAAGTGTAAGGATAAAGCTGAACTGAAAAAAGCACTTGACCCCTGCCTACAGATCCCTCTGTAGCAAGAAAGAGTCTTTCATATAAACTCCAAGTAAACTCACTAGAATTCCTAGTCACTAAATAACCATTCAATATAATAAGTAGCCTGGCAACTTACCTTGGTCAGAGGGCGATTCCTGTGCTGAAACAGTCATAATATGGAGGAAGAGGAGCACGGACAGGGCAGTAGCCATGACGTCCAATTCTGCAGGGAACATGTGTCGAATGTTACTTACTCAATGCAGTCAACCCAAATTAACCACACAAGCCACGGCCCAGCCCACTACCACCATCAAACAGGGAAGCTTTGGCCACTCCTTAACTTCACTGCAGAAGAAGAAGAAGAAGAAAAAAAAAGCCACCTCTCCCGACTTGGCACTGGAGCATGTTTTCATCCTATACTGCTCACGGTGTTCAAAGGGCATGGAATCAGAAACGCCAGGGGGGGAAAAGTTGGATCCTCATGGGGAACTGGAGGATAAAACTGCATATGCTCACGGTATATTAAGGTTTGCTTTGACTGCAAGCAAAATAGCAGAGAGCATGCCATGTAAACTCTTACCTACAAGTCCACAGTACATTCAAAGTAGCTTATCTGTTAGGTTACTCGCCATCAAGCCACTTGGCTGGGTGCAGCTGTGTGTACACTTTGTAAATATTTTGCTGAATTCCAGAAATTTTGCCTCTCTGGGACAGGAACCCGAAACCTACCAAGTAGCCTACTTTTTTTTTCTACTTCTAGAAGCCTTTACATTTCACTTTCATTACCTTTTCTTAAATTAGACTCACACGGATTGAGCGTGTAAAAACAAATGAGGGCTAAGTTGAAAAATAATGTTGATAATATCTACAGTAGTACTGTTGACAGTTCAGGCGGTAATTAAATTCTTCAAGGTCTTATATTTCATCACTTGTTTAATGGCTTTTATAGCTAAGTGAGCCTGGCGTTTGACTGCCTCGGGGGATATTATTACATATTTCCATGGATGTCAAGTGGAAACGAAACAAAACAAAACGCAGTGTGTCACATTTTAAAGACAGCGACGGGGGTAAGAGGTCCTAAAGCAGAGGCACCACGGGGGCTGAGTGCTGTTCCCGTTGTTCATTATTCTCCGAGTGATACTTGGGCTATTTAGTCTGCCTGTGCAGCTGTGTTTCGAAACCTTACAGAGTAAACAGTCCTCCGCTGAACATGACATCCATTCCCAGCCAAGAGCACTGGGTTCTTGCCAGCACTTGTGAAATCTATCTCTCCTTCATGCAGGCCCTTGTGCATTTCTGATCCTTGTATGGAAAATATACTCAAACAAATGGGTTATAACCTAATTTTCCTTCTTTCGCTGCATGCCGGTTGTAACACAATATATTTGCAGACTGTGTTTACAATATTTGGATTGATGTGGTGTCATCACTAATACATGTGGAGAAAATAGAAGGGAAAAAAAAAAAAGTCCGTAACGCAGTGGGGTGGGAGAGATGATATGCGAAGCCAGAGGAATGATGAGGGAAACAGATCAATTACTCCTGAGGCATCAAACGTTGGTGACAATACGTTGTAAACAACCTGCTGGGGTCTGACACAAGGAACGCAATAGTAGATACACCTCACTTGATCCTCTTACTGTGAAAATTGTGTGCACCATTGGAAACATATTGACTCCAGCACTTTTCTATCATATCCTAATTTATCATATTTTCTTTAGCATGACATACAAGATGTCCCATGGCCTGTTTGACAGTCTGACAGTCCTAAATCTGGAGACCATATAGATTATTTAAGCTAAATAGTATTTATAATTATTTCGCATGCAAGTCCAAGCACTGGAGAAGGGGAGATATGCAGGCAGTGGCTTCATATTTTCCCTTCTTCTGGCTGGTGGAAAAAAGGGTTTAGTTGTGTATATATTTTGTGTATTGTGTAATATCTTTTGTGCACCGTTATGACTGTGCACACTGTGATCAAGGCCCTCTCATGGTTGTGGTTATTCAAAACCTCTGAAAAACCTGTTATATACCACAACTGATTGCTAACTCTTCAGCTGTTTTTTATCACCGGAGATAGGGAGATACGCAGGTAGTGCCTTCATATTTTCCTTTTTCCTATTAGATGGGAAAAAGAGGGTTTAGGAATTGGGTTCTGGAAAATGCTCCTGTCCCGATTGGCACACCAAGAAAAGACAACACGCCTGGTGGGGATCTGCACCCCTCTAGTTTGTCCATGCGTCTTAACTACTGCATGCTTCCAGCTAAACGACCTGCTTAGGGTGAAGTCAGTTTGCCTTGATGAGTCCTTTTACAGTGAGACAGCTCAACATGCCATTACCATATTTTGACTATAATATTACTGTTACATAATCTTGGAATACTTTAGCTGTGCTGACAAGACCGAAATAGCCTATAGCTACCGGTGCAAATGTTCCTGTTGCTATAGCTTACTGCTCATAGGATTCATTTGTTCGTAGGACTTTTAAGCTTTGTAAATACTGATGTTATGACTGCAGCTTAGTCTTTTTTTTTTGCCATTAACAATCAAACTTCGCAATCT
Source organism: Myripristis murdjan (assembly GCF_902150065.1). Taxonomy (NCBI): domain Eukaryota; kingdom Metazoa; phylum Chordata; class Actinopteri; order Holocentriformes; family Holocentridae; genus Myripristis; species Myripristis murdjan. The sequence continues at coordinate 7,596,848 of NC_043991.1, read as the reverse complement.
GAGGAAGAGGAGGAGGAGGAAGGGAGGGAGTGAGAGTGTTTTGGCTTCTCACACTCTGTTTAGCTGGTGGTTGAAGCCTCTCATTTAACATAAGCAGAGCCCTTTTCTGTGGCTTCAGCACTGTTTCGTTTTTATCTCTGTCTGCCACTGTGGGTCTACACACTGGTTAAAGCTTAATGCCTGTTTTCACAGATTCTGCTCCAAAAGAACAAACATGTTCCTGATGTTCTAGGGTGTCTCACACTGATAACAGAAAAAAAAATATTGAGTGACTGATGCAGCACAGACACTTTCAATGTGAAATAAAAATATGCATAGAATACAGTGTTTTTCAGCTGCAGCAGCCCTCATCAGGCTTCGTGTCTCACGCTGATAACAGGAGAGGTGGCTGCTGCAGACACAACCAGCCACACAGCTGCAGATGGCACAAGTTTCTGTTTACATGAAAGGGAGTGGATCATGGAAAATTTAGGGTCAGGGTTTTTATGTGCATGGAAATTTGTGAATTTCATCTAGTAACAGCTTACTTGTTGTTTTCGTTCTTGTTTTATGACTTCATATGTAACACTACATTTACACACTTTTAGATCAAGTAGACTATCGTGATAATATAAGAGCTCCCTGCAGTATATGGTGGTCTGGGAGAAGGAACGTAAAATGAGAACAAGCTAAAAGTGTGATGTTTCTGTTCAAAGTGACAGCGGTCAAGTGGTGATAAAACCTGTGCAAGAAATCCCACCCTAACTTAGAACGGCATGTCTAACAAACAGGAAACCAGATAATATCGTCCAGAACACAAAGGGAGACATGAGGCCTAAAACAGGGATTGTGTCCTACATATAATTTTACTTTTTGGGGGGTCCTGCTCTGCACAACTCTGCAGACAAGACCCAAGCAAAGAGACTAGCACCTAGGTTAATGTCATGCTTGAGAATCAGTTCTTCTGTGGGTTACTCACTGCAAAAAAGAAAAAAAAAAGCATGCAAAAAGATTTCAATTTCAAAATACTGAATCTCATATCGAGCAAAATGATTTGGACTGAGATATCCATCAAAAAACTATTTTGTTTTGCAATCATTTTTGTGATTAGGCCTATTCAGTGGTTGCAAGTGTGAATCTGAGAAAGGATAACAGCCTGTGGATATGAGAAACATAGGGTAAGTTAATTATTTTTAGATATGGGTAGGCATAAAAGGGTTTAGTGACACAAGCAGAGTGGTGTGGTTTGAGCTCCACTGGGGTGAAATCAGTACTAAAACACTGTTGAAAAGGGAGACCACTCCAAAAATAAGATTCTCAGTGGAGTGCTAAAACCCCAAACCCCCAAAAAAAGAACCACATCCCAAATTTCCAAGTCAAAGAGGACAAAATACTCACATTTCACCTGTTTATGTATCTGACGACTAGTTTGCCAGAACACACTGTCCACTAAATGCACTTTATTTGCAGAGCTCCTATACAGAAGAGTGACACAAAGTGCTTAAAAAAAAAAAACAAAAAAACAGTGTGATTACTGATACAGTTACATTATGAGGAATTAATGAAGGACCTGTCACTTGCAGACTTGTCAGACTGTCATATGTAAACCCCTTATTTTTGTTTATATGTTATTTGTACAAGATCACGTGGGGTGGAGCCTGTTTATTGTCCACACACAGGGCAACAAACTCTTCAGTATGTTACCATAATGTGTTTACAAGGGTCACCATGCAGGAGCAGCGGTGTGAGGTTGTGTAATCGCACATAACATGCAGCTAAAAAAGCGTGGAAACTCACCTCGCCTGCTCTCCGTCCCGCACAGATTAGGTTTCCTTGACAGAAATGCGGCAGCGACGGCAAACACGGAGCGACAAATCCGCCAAACCGGACCTCTGTCACCAAATAGGAAGCGAGGCTCGTCCCAAATCCATACCAGCTGCTGACGCTGTCGAAGAAAATCTGCCTCCAGTCAGGATACCGCACTACACCCCTGCTTTCCCTATGCTGGGCAGCCTGATGTAGAGCAGGGCGCCATCTGTTGGTGGTAGTCAGGTAGTGTAGTTGGGTATTTCACCATGTAATTTTAAGGACACCAAATCTGAGAAAAAAAAATGAAGGTGAAAAATGCAGCTCTGCTCTCTTTCACAAACAGAAATAGCTGGTAGCGGCTCAAAATAACAGCTAAACTAAAATTAAAGCTTAACTACTACCAAAAACTCCTTCAAAAATGTAAGTACAGTACTAAAAGTGCCTTTTTAAATAGCTCTAGAGTATTTGGAGTCATATTTCATTACATATAGCCTTTTACCAGTGTGTGTGTGTGTGTGTGTGTGTCCACTGTCATGTCAACAGCAACAACTTTGTTCATACCACCCACACTCTGTCCACATGCTCCACATAACTTCTCTCAAACACTCACACCCACACACACCCACCCACCCACCCACCCACCCACACACACACACACTATAAGCCTCCCTATTTACTCTATTTACTCATGCAGGAGTGACAAGTGGACAAACATGACTCAACACTTAAGAGAAGGACATCCTGCTCATTTGTTGTGCGACATACAGAGTGAAAAAAACAGTGTGTTTCATTGGAACTCCATAGGCTGATTTACCATTGAGTCTATGGGGCTGGTGTAGGACAGTTTGTTTTCTTAATGCAAACACACTCAGGACAGTAACTTTTACATCAAAATTATTCATGAAATCAAGGCAAAGGCCCATGACATTATTATCGATAGATAGATCGATAGATGGATAGAACATCATGTTTGTTCATCATTGCGACATGCCTGAAAACAACAAAGACACAAGCATGCTGGGTGACTGCACTGCTTTTTTTGTAAAGTGCACCACCACGGAACATCCAGCAGGTGGCACTAATACCTCCCATAACATCTGCCAAACTAAACAGAACTCCTCTTTTAATAACAAATTGAGCACTTCACCAAACACATGGTTATATAAACCAGAGTAAGCACGACAATGTAAGCAGCCTGTCCTCTCCTCCCCCATCTTATTTTTACTTATTTATTTGATTAACAACTCCCAACAGTCCAAACACAGAACGTTAGAAATAGAGTCCTCTTTACAGCCCTATCTCTCTCTTTTCTCTCTCTTTTTTTAAACACAGGCTGCAGCTAACAGTCCATGTGAACTCACAGATTTATTTTTTCTGGGAGGCCATATCTGGTGACCATATCGAGAGAGAGAGGGAGAGAGAGAGAGAGAGAGAGAGAGAGAGAGAGAGAGAGAGAGAGAGAGAGAGGAAATAGGGTGAAGATGGGACGGCAGATGTGACTTTACATGGTGGGACACAAGTCAGGCAACTAATGGTGATCTCATGTGAAGTAATGACTAAATAAATAATGAGAAACATTTCATGTGTCTTTTACACTCAGTTGACAGTGCATCTATAGCACTTCAGTTGAGCTTAAACATGCCTGATCATTCTCTAAATTGTAAATTGGTACATGTTTTCGGTTGTGGTGCATCTTTCTTTATCCTCTACACTGCACTACCTCCTACAACAAGACAAATACAACAAAAAAAAACAAAAAAAAAAATTATTTTCCACCCACTATGTTGAAAAAGTGTCAAAAATGCCACTGGGTATATTCTCAAAGAGGCTAAGCAAATGCACAGTCCTAAAATAAACTTTTATGTAAGCTGAATCCAGCTGTTTTAGTTGCATATCAATTAATGCATGAAGTAACCGTGAATTAATCTTCTTTAACTTATGATCTATTGAGTGTGGACCAAATTACATAAAGTTATAGTGACTTGGTCTTTTGTTAATGGTGAGCAACAGAAATTCATGATACACTTTGCATTAAGCCGTTCATTAAAACATCATGAGTCATGCATGTTATGTCTGGCCTTATTTTAAAATGTTACTGGCATTGTAAAGTGGGCCAAATGAGGATTCAGTGCCCTTTGCACAAATAATGCAGACTCAGCTACCGATCAAAAGACTGACTTATTCGGGAAAAACTACAGTTACACAATCATTCCCATCGTTTTCACATGCCCCAAGGCTGTCGTGACAAAAAGCAGCAGGATTTCATCATGACTCACAGGCCTGCATGACGCAGTGAAAACAGGGGTATCAAGGTTTTAGTGGTAAATAAGCTCACACTATTGTTGGACATAAACTGGCACAGACTATTAAAAGCCACACAAAGTCACTGGGTTTGGATTGAAGCTGAGCAAGAGTGTGTAAGATCTCTGTTCGTGACTTGTCATGCAGAGGAAGGCAGTACACTGGCCTTTGTTTTCAGGCTCGGAGGGATGGAACAGAGAGTTTCTTTGGTTGGGAAATTCCTAACCTTGGGGTGCAGTTGAGCAACGTCCCCCTGCTGGTTAAATGTCCCTGAGTTTTGCAGCGTTTCACCAGAGGAGAGGGCCCAACACTGAGGTGCACATAATGAAGGTAAATCACTCTAAATACTCTGATTCTGTAAGGGCCATCGGCATTAATCACACTTGCAGTTTAGAATTGGTTAAAACGTGTTAAAATTTCGACTAGTTGTTTTCTGTTTTGGTGCCGTCTGTGTTGTTTCTCAGAGAAACAAAGCTGTCTCAGTCATAAAAGATTTCCATATGCAAATTTCATGCTCATACAGACAAATTCATGTTAGAAAAATAACTGGGTTAAGTTGATCTCCAGTAAATTACCTAAGTCTGTTATCATTTCCAACATTATCCAAGGACCAAACAATAGTTATAATATCCTGTTCTTTTACATGGTTGTATGTTTGAATTTAGGTTAAATTATAAAATTGATGTCTTGCCACAGGTGGATTTGTCATCTTTGGCTCTGCTGCTCCTTTTCCTCCCTGCAATTTGGTAGGAACACTTTATATATGTTTTGTGGTATAATCTATATTTATCCCGTGTATACAGAATCTATTAAGTCTGTTTCTGTCTTATTCTTGGGATATAACAACATTTTTTTGAGTCTATGTCCAGAGACTTTGGCTTTGATCCTTACAGCCCTTAATATTGGCTGCTTGCACTCACTGTATGTTCTGGAAAGTGAGTGTCAGTAAATGCTCAATGTGGCAATGCAATGCTTTTTTTTATGTATTGATTTATTTGAATCTCTGTGTCTATCCTGGGCAGTTGTCAACAGCCTGTGAACTGCAGATGGGGGCCGTATGGAGAGTGGTCCGAGTGTGACGGCTGCCTCAAAGCAAAGGTAGGAGGATCATCATTCTATTCAGTTTTGTTAAATATTGTGTTTATTTTTCTATAGATATACATTTCTCTCTTCTAGTGTTGGCACAGTACTTTTATTGCTTGTTGTGCAATGCCTGGAAAATGTGCTGCTGTAAAACCAGAATTTCCCAATTTGTCATCAATAAAGAATGTCTATCTATCTATCTATCTATCTATCTATCTGATTATCTATCTACGTAACTGCATGGTGCATATAATGCATTTCAGTTATATGTATAGCCTAATATCTACTGTATCTCTTGCATTTCCCTTTGAGATTTGACATGCAGCGTAATTCTGTGTGTGTGTGTATGTGTGTGTGTGTGTGTGTGTGTGTGTGTTGGGCGGGTCTGGCTGTAAAGCATATCAGTATATCAGTAGCAGTAGGAAGACCTTTTAAACCGCCTGACAAAGCAGAGTGTGTGTGTGTGTGTGTGTGTGTGAGAGAGAGAGATGCCTGGAGTGCCAGCTATCAGCTGACACCGTGCAACATGACTTAAAGAGTGTTATGCTACCTAGAGTAGGCTAACCCATGCCTGTTTGTTGTGCTTGGTGAAGAGAATATGATTTAACATGGGTGATTATGATCATATTGATATTTAACAATATTGATGAATATGATTTGAATTGATTACTTTGACTTTGACTTGTTTTGTGAGTCCTCTTGTTGCGTCATGTCTCCTTTGATTCAGTCAGTTTTATGAACTTTGTCCCTCTGCAGCTTTTATATGCAGTTTTATGTATTTAGCTTTTCTATTGTTTATTTTTGACGTTCTAACGCCACCAGCAGGCCCAGCAGGGCACCTGCAGCCAAAATAATGATGCATCATTGTCTGTAAGGTGACCTTGAGTGTTTAGAAAGGCGCCGATAAATAAAATCTATTAATTGTTTCATTGCGCACAAGCTGTGAATGAGTTCATTGTGCATTATACACGAGTACAAATAAAGTTTCAAATTAAGTTGTTTTTTTTATTATTATTATTATTATTATTATAAGGACACTCAGATCACACTTGTCATCTTATTTTGTTCACTTTCTTTCAATCACATCATATTTTTTCTGTTCAGGTCCGCACGCGCCATGTGGAGGTTTATGCTCAATACAGGGGTGCGCCCTGCTCAGGAGAAGCTGCTCAGACGCAGACGTGTGTCCCACAGAAAAGTTGTCCTCTGGAAACCGAGTGTGGAGAAAGGTTCCGCTGCACCTCCGGTAGGCGACACTGAAACATCTCACACCTGTTTGAGTTCTGTCATGGCCTGGGAAAATATTTGATCCTCAATAGCTGTAGGTTTATTAAAAAAAGGACACTGACTGATGTCAAAATAAAATATTAAAATACTGAATAACATTATAAATAAGAGTATTAAATGGAAATCAGTGGACTGCATTATAAAAAAAAAACACAGCAACTTCATGGAGCAATCATATGTTCTTCACAAACTAGTAATGGGAAAGTTCATTAAAACAATATATCTCCTATAAATTGTAAATACAGAGGGTCCAGTCATTTCTCTTTGTGAAGAAATGACTTGACTCGTCCTCAGTCCTTTAAAGCACAACATTTTTTTTTTCAACCTCAAACTGCTGCAGGCCAGTGCATCAGCCGGTCCCTGGTGTGTAACGGAGACCAGGACTGCGAGGACGGCCTCGACGAGAGAGGCTGTGACTTGGACAGCAGCCACTACTCATGTGACATGGACAAAACGCCCCCCAACTCCGACTTCACAGGCCGGGGGTAAGTCTCAGATCCCCCACTGGGCTCCAGCTGCTGGGTTTAAAACCAGTGAACAATCCCATTAGTCTATTGCTTTTGAGACTGATAATCAGCTTTGGTGCACATTAGGCGTCAGGCTTGGCTACGTGTGAGCCTAAACACTGGTGCAGTACACATGTGTGGTGTTTTGAATAGATTTACTTCATCAAATATACAAACCAGTACATTTGTCACATATGCTGTCTGTGAATTGCTCTGAAATCACTATTGGCTTATTTTTTTGTAAATCAGAATCAGAGGATGATGCTGTCATGTTTTTTTTTGTTTTGTTTTGTTTTTTTGGTTTTTTTTTTCTTATCAATGATAGTTATTCTTGGTAGTTCAGTGGATAAAACATAACCCTTAACACACTGTTAAGGGCTATGCTATGATTTTGCCCATACAGCTCTGAAAGCGTGCGAGTGCAAACCAGCTTCTTTTAATTGGATTAAACTGGATTACTTGTTTCCTGACTAAATGAATTATCCAGTGTCTGATGTTAACGAGGAGCCCACAAGAACAATAATTCAGTAGAGAAGAAACTATAAAGTAAAGTTACTGATTGTACTCAAATATGCTGTTTTTTACAGGTACGACGTGCTGACAGGAAAACTGAGAGGTGGTGTCATTAACACCGTGAGCTTTGGAGGCCAGTGCAGGAAGGTGTTCAGTGGAGACCATAAGGTTTATTACAGGCTGCCCCAGAGCATCCTCAGGTACAACTTTGAGGTGAGAAAGACCTGAAATCTCTGTAGGAAAAAAAAAAAAAAAAAAAAAACATTACTGCACCACCATTTCCATCTTGAAGCAATCCATTTTCCTTTTGTACTGTACTATCTTGTCCATGCCAAATGCAAAATCAGCATTGCTTTCTTTCTAACTTTACTATAGATCATGACCTTATCTATTTAAAAAGTGACTTAAACACGGTAAATTATCTGCAGTTAATTATTCATATTTTCGTAGTCATCAATTATAAAATGAATGGTGATTTTCTGGTAAATGAATTGAACCTGCAGGGCGAACAGTCACTTTTCATAGAAACTTTTTTCCTCTCAAATAACAAACAAAGGCGAAATAACACATGAGACTGACTCAGATATTCCAACTGATCTGAGTGAACTTTATTGTTTACAGTCTTCATTTTGTGCCGCAGGTGACAGTCAACAACGAGGAGGCGGACGAGTCCTACGAGAGCTCCTGGTCGTACATGCAGCACATCACCTCCAACGCCTTGTTCGGACACGACCGCCGCACCTTTCACAAAGAGCTCACTGACAATAAGGTAACCCAGCAGCTCTGCAACATGATTTCCTCTCCTTTTAACTTTTACCAGTTCAGGGAAAATTTTTAGTCTTTAAAGCACAATTTGATACCCAAATCAATCAGATTGTGGAACCAGTAAAACCCTTGTGTTCAAATGTTAACACCTGATAAATTTTCACATTTTTCATTAGATTTGCTATGTACTGCAATTTTAAAGTATTGTGATTCTACAAGTATTGCAACTGGATATTGTGATTTATTGTGGTTTTTATGTTAAAGGTCACAATAGGTAATTTTATACAGTGATGTCAAGTTTTAAAGAATGCTCTGACTCCAGTGAAATGGCTGCTATGGGGGCGAACATCATCATACATGAATCAAATGTGGCTCATTGAATCCACAAGAGTCTCAGCTTGCCAGTCAAAGCCAACTGATGCAGCTCCAAGACTGTTTAGGCCCCAGTCTGCACAAACACACCATTTTACAACAGGCCACAAGAACACATGTAGACTGCAGGGTTTGTGGCCCAAACTGCATGGGATTAGCAGAAGGTGGGCGTGTCTGCAAAGGGGAGAACCGTGGCTGCCCAGAGAACCCATTTTCATTCAGAGATCTGGAGGTCAGAGGTCAAGGGATCACGATGAAAATGGCCATGCCAGATTTTCCCTCACCACAATTTAGCCTAACTATGGAGTGATATTTTTGCCTCCTTGATGACAATTTAGCCAGGTCATCAAGGTCATGTAGTACAAAACTGTAAACTAAATAAATAGAATTGCATTAGGTGATTATTTTTTATTTTCCCATTCCTACTTTACATGCCTTGTCAACTAGTTTGGGGAATCTAACCAGCATCCTCTCACTCAGTAAACTCAGTAAACTCCCCTCCTGTAATCTCTAAAATATTTCCCCCTGTTACACAACCTGTGTGTGTTTATATGTTCATGCATGTGTGGCCCACTGGCACATTCACAGTGTACATATGCAGTGGTGAGATCTGCACCAGATTTTTATGATGAGCTCAATTATGAATTATTGTTGTTTTGAATGTGTTCATTGCTGGTGTCATTACACTTTAAATTCATTCTAAAACAATGCCTTTGTAGACTTTTTGTAGTAAAGCTCACCCTGTTTTCAATTCCACCAAAGAAAATCCATTTCCTGAATAAAATTACATCTGCTTAACTGAATCTCTCCCTGGCCTGGATGAACAGGACCCTAAACCAAAAAAAAAAAAAAAAAATACTCACCATCTTACAGGAAATCTCCTCCTAATCTGCTCCCATCCGTGCTCCAGGCTCACAGACTCCTGATCCTGAAGGATCATGTGGAGCTGGCCCAGTTCCAAAACTCGGCTCCCCAGTATGTGACTCTGGCTGAGGGCTTCTGGAGGGCCTTGGCCTCCCTGCCGCTCACCTACGACTACTCAGCCTATCGCCAGGTGCTGCAGATGTACGGGACGCACTACATGTCAGAGGGCTCCCTCGGGGGCCAGTACCAAGCCCTGCTGGAGTTTGACCGGCAGGCGCTCGAATCAACCAGTAAGTACTTTTAGAGGAACGTACAGTAGTCATGTTTCACATTAGTCTCCTTATATACCCCAAAATGTTGCTGTAAAATCAGTGTAGTATTGTGAAATCTGTGTTATACAAGGATAACTAAGGTACTGATATATTTAAACAATTTTATGAATTTGTGATATGAGTTGGTTAGAACGACATGGCTGGGTGATATGGATTAAATCAAATACTGAAAAGAAGGCCTATCACAATGTCTCTCACTGAATACCTCTGTTAATATTGTGATGACAGGGATGACTGCTTTCACAAGATAGCTATCTTATGCTGCGATTTCTTTTGAATTCATTTTAGGTGAAAGAGATTGTTAAATATTTGTGAACTGAAAACCAAACTGCTTGCCATTTGTGCTTGCCAAAGCTCAACAGATATTAGTTATAAACTATATTTTGCATATGGGTTTCAATATGTTTCATGAATAGAAGGTGAACATATTATGATGGAGACTTTTATACGAGTACAACCTGTAAAGTATCTCATGTTTCTTGTCTTATTCTCAATGTGCCAGTCACAACAACAGAATTTTAATAGGAGGACATACCTGAGCTGTTATCGATCTATGTGACAAATATGAAATTTATACATCGGGGGCAAAATTTACCCAAGTTTGGTGGCTGTCAGTTGTTGAGTTTGAGCTGTGCGGCTTCAAATCATGTCTGTCTCGTCTGTGTGAAGGTACAACAGACAGAGAATATCAAAGGTGCTGGAGGAAAGTGAAACGCCGCTGGTTCAGGAAGAAAGTCACAACCACGTGCGAAAAACTGACTCAGGCTTTGAAATCCAGTTATGGTGGGTGAATATATATATTTTTTTGAATGGTTAGTGGTAAAACACATATACTGTAATGGCTCAATGATGACAAAAAGTATTATCAATTGTGCAAAATAGAGTTTTGTCAAATAATCACTGACGGGGTCTGAACTAAAACAGTTGCTGCTCTCATGCGTCTGCAGGACACACCACAAACAAGATGCCCTTCAAGACCAGCGTCCTCGGCGGCGATCCAGCCTTTATAGCTGCCCTGAGTGTGATGGATGTGGAAAACCCAGAGGCTAACGGAGAGATCTATGACCGCTGGGCCTCGTCTGTCAAAGACTTCCCCGAAGTCATCAACCAGAAGGCAGGTCACACACCACAGAGGGTCCCCTCTACTTATCATCATGCATTTACATTGCTTTGGATTTGCTTTCTATCATACCATTTGGGATCCAGACAGGATGCTTTTTGTTTTCCTTCTTTTTTCTATATTTTATCATGTTATAAAATCAACTCTTATCTCGGTCACAGCTCCGTCCTCTGCATGAGTTGGTGAAGGAGGTTCAGTGTGCTGGCTTGAAGAAGCTCCATCTGAAAAGAGCCACAGAGGAGTACCTGGCAGAGGAGCACCCCTGTCACTGTCGCCCCTGCCAAAACAACGGCCAGCCGCTGCTGACGGGCACCGAGTGTCGATGTGTCTGCAAGCCCGGCACCTCAGGACAGGCGTGTGAGAAAGGTGCTGTCATTGGAGAGCAAGCAGGTGAGCAACTAGCAGAGCATGATGCTTGGGACTCTCTTGCTCTTCCATTGCTTCCATTTTAGGGGAAAAAAAGTGAAACAAAAACCAAAAAATAGTTGAAGTTCATTATTCACTGTCTGAAATCTCTATACTCTGTAATCAATAATGTTTGTAAATTGTCTACATATTATAATTTGGTTGGTTTCCTGGTGTCCTTTGCAAGATGTCAATATGTGTTTTGTAAAGTGTAGAGAAAAAGTGAGTGGTCGTGCTGATAGAGACTCTAAAATAACAAGAAAATTGTTTTTAAAACTAACAAGAAAGTACAGATACATGAAACCCCTCAGTGATGACAGTCCGTATCCTGGCTGGTTAAATCAACAACTTGTAATGTTAATATTACAGATTTTTGGCACATTGTACTTTCATAGCTGGCCTATTTAACTGTTTATGAATTCCAAGCTCCCCCAATTTACTGTATTATTTTTTTATTATTATTATTATTATTACGTCTCTTTGAGGCTTATTTTTAATATTGTCGTATTTGTACTCCATGTTGATTGTGCTGAAGCCAAAGACAATTTTCCACATCATGTACAATAAAGTTGTAACCTAGCCTGTCTCTCTCTCTCTTTTTTTTTTTCTTACAGGGGTGATTCATGGCAGTTGGAGCTGCTGGTCATCTTGGGGCTCTTGCTCTGGAGGTCAAAGGTCAAGGACCCGCAGCTGTAATAACCCTGCCCCCAGCAGAGGAGGCCGCCACTGTATCGGGCTGGGAGCGGAGCAGAAGCCATGCGAGGAGCCAGATATCCAGTACTTAAAGTATGCAAAAACCTAATTATACACACACACCGCTTCCTCCATGTGATGTAATTCTTAATACTGAATGTCACTGTATTTTAATTGTACTGAATTTGGCCTAACCTGTCTTATCTTCCTCACATCCTGAACACCTGACTTTACTGTGGCATCATTTTTCCATTGTATTTATATGTATTTGATTGTAGTGACATGTTTCACAAACTGTTAATCCAACACAGAAGTTTCCACCCAAACACAACATAATTTCAAGATGTTTGATAAGTATCAGTTCATATTTCATCCCTGTAAACTGACTGCAGGCTGTGTTTGTGTCCAGGACGATGGAGCCTCAGTGCTTCGGTCTCTCCGTCAGCCCACCCAAGACATGCGGCGCCCCTCCAAACCTCAGGAATGGATTCATTCTGGTGAGGATCGGTTTCATTAAGATAGACTGCTATTAATGGCAAAAGAGCAGGAGCAACAGTTTACAAAGTTCAAAGCAAACTTTCTCTTACACAATGTCAAAATGAATTTTTAAATGATTAGTGATACTTTATACAATACGTTGTTCCAGCCAACAATCTCAACAATCAGTCAAGTAGGCCTTTTAACCATACTTTGTCAACTGTTTTATTAAACTAACTACCATTACAGCAACATTTCTCGACTTGACTCCTGTATTTACTGTGATGTATGAGCATGAGCAATTTTTTAAAAGGTTAATACACTTTTATGTAGTCCTCTGGAGAATATTTTCTGTCATTATTGAAACTGAACTGTTGCTGAAGTTGTTCACTGTGTCATTGCTCCCTCTAAAGCCCAACATGTAGGGTGTTTTTATCATTTGTCAACTGTGATCAATAATGCCCGAGGAGTAATTAAGGGATTAATTTATCTGTTTCAGAATCCCAAAGATATTTACCTCGTAGGAAATACAATACAGTACTCCTGCATAGAGGGTCATTATCTCAGTGGAGGGGCCGTGGCTGAATGTACTGAAAGTCAGCAGTGGAAAACAGGACCAATGGACTGCAAAAGTAAGTCTTTCCTCAGTCCAGAAATAAAGTATCTGCTGTTAATGCTGTTTTGCTTTTGTGGACGTGTGTGTGTGTATACTCTTGTACTCAATCCAACTTGTTCCAAAACCCTCTTTTGATATTGCAGGCGCCACATGTTGGTATCCTTCACTCCACAGTGAGGTCACAGTCACCCCAACCAAAGACGCCTATGGGATTGGAGACAGCGTGTCCCTGTCCTGCCCCGAGGGGACGACGCTGGAGGGCGAGGTGACAGAGACCATGTGCAGTCCCAGCCTCCAGTGGTCTCCTTCTCCAGAGGGTGTGCGGTGTGTACAAGGTACGTTTAGGAATCAAACCTCACGGCTGAAACTTTTTTTTTTTTTTCATGACATCAGTGACACGCTGCTTTTAAGCATAGTGCATTTGTAGTAGTGCATCCACAGCTGTGTCTGATTTGCAATCTTCTTTTTTTATCTTGGTATCGAGTTAGGAATGATCCTTGCTGGGAGCTCATTTGGTCCAGATGGCTACATGAATATATTAAAACCAACAAGAAAGCATCACATGACACATTACTCTTGTCCTGGTTGAATTACACAGGCTCTCTATTTGTTATAGAATTCAATTTAAGATCCTTTTGAGCTCATAACGCCTTATTCTGCATCTAGAAACCCTTCAGATCAGAGAGTCAAATGGTGTTTAAAGGTCCACGGTTCAGAATTAAAACAAAAGAGGACGATTTTAGCTCCAATGTTTGCCTCGGTCTAAAAAGCTCTTAAAAACCCACCTGCACAGACTGGCAATTGAATAATAATATTTTATAGTGTACACCCAAATGATTTAATGCTGATCTTTTATCGATTTTATTTTTAATTATTTTATATTTTTGTATTTTTTTTTATTTTTTTAATCTATGTTTGACCGCTCATTGAAATATCTGTTTTTATTGCATGCTACAGGAAGGACCTTGTAACTCTCGATTTGAAAGGTGCTATGGAAAGGTCATCATAATCAAACCTCACATCATGTCACATTAGCCACCTTACAGCCAGCAAAGTGCGAAAGTAGTGAATGTAGTGCTAGTATCTGTCCAATCGGTAAAAGTAATTGCAGCATTTTTCCAGACAAAAATGAATTTAAACTTATGTTGGAGGAATTTTATTCTTCTGCTTCTTGGATTTTTTTTTTTTTTTTTTTTTTTTTTTTTTTATGTGATGAACCACTGTATGCTTCCTTCAAAACTGGCCAAAATACAGAAAGGGAAAAAGAGGTTGAAGGAAAGAAAGAAGAAAAAAAGAAGTTTTGTATGTGTCCAACCTGAATGAAACAAACCTACAACTTAAAAATACTTCTACATGATACCTCGAGATGCTACCTTAATGAAGACTTCGTTTGTGTTTTAGGCCAAGGCGACATGTTTACTCTTGATTATTGACTTTTCGATGTATAAACTGAATACAGTGAATATAAAATGACACTCCACTGCTCTCTGTTATCGGAGGGAGCGTTTCTCTTCGAATCTGTGTCCAACCCAAATGTAGCTTGTGTCGCTCTGGAGTAACACACCGACCCTGCTTTCTGTCTCTGTGACAGTGCCAACAGCTCCCTCCCCTCCATCTGGCCTGAAGTGTAAACCATGGGAGACTCCAGGAAAGACCCAGTGTGTGTGCAGGATGCCACACCAGTGCCAGTGAGTGTGATTTTCACCAGCAGCAACATCTATAGCGCACTAAAATGTTTTTTTTTTCTTTTTTTCTGCATGATAATCTGCAAAAAAATAATCATACATGTTCTATATGTGACTTTCCCAAAGGCCTTCATTACAGTTGTGTGCCAGACTTGGCTCAGGACAACCTCGCTTACTGGGCATGTGCCAGCTGGGGGCGCTGCAGTGCCTGGGGCGGAACTTCACTTTGGCCAGCGACGGGGACTGTGATTGGCCGGATGACACGTTCACTTCCTGTCAAAAGTGCAAACCAGGAGAAGTCTGTAATGGTTAGTCTGTTGTACATGTGTGTGTGTGTATGTGTGTGTGTGTGCGTGTGTGTGAGAGTCTCTCCATGCACACTCTGTAATCATCCATGTTTCATTTCAGAATCAGCTGCAAAATGTGAATGCCAAAACCCCACGGACTGTCCCAAAGACTCCGCCCACCTGTGCGTTACCGTGGGAGACGACAGCGCCGCCACGACGATGACAGAGTGTGAGGTTGGGGCCAGAAGGTGTGCAGGCGAGCAGGTCAAGGTGGTCGCTATCGAGGCGTGCTCCGAGTAGAGACGGCTGTTTTGTTTCACTAACCCATCTCACATCGCACATAAAATAGGATTTTTCTTTTTTAAATCTTTTATCTTTTAGTTTTATATCGTTGCTTGAAATGTATATAGAAAGAAATAATATTGTTTTCTAACAATTAAATGTTGTAAATATATTTCTGTGCTTCTTTTTAGTATTTCTAATGAAAAATGTGAAGACAGTAGCATCTTTAATATGGATTAAGTTTCTCTAGTCGTTTAGCTGATCTGCTACTGATGGCAAAATCAGTTCCTTTGATGAATATTGTTGTGTTTTTGTATGTTGATAACACAAATGTTAATAAAAGCAAACTTTTCAAAATGTTTCATAGGTGTACACATACTAAAATGAAACCAAATAACCTGCAAAATATCAAATATTTAAAAACAGATATCATAAACTAGGGACTCAAACGTTATTTTCAGTTTCTGTTTTAGTTGCAGACCAAACACATTTCATGCCAAACATTCACAATGTATGTCAACTTATACTGTGTACACATGATTAATTTTTATCCAACCTGATCTCACAGAAATCCGTGAAATGAGCACGACCTCTTAACAACGCATTGCGTGCTCCTGGCACATAACCTGTTATAATTACGTCTGGCCACCACAGAAACAGCGTCCACTGAAAGTCAATTAGGATCCGTGTCGTATGGCCACCACGCAAACGCTGTCCACTGAAAGTCAATTTCACGTGGGTGGTAGTTCATAGATCCCGGAAGTGCAAATTTAATCAAAATAAAATAATAAAATAAAAAATAAAAAATCGCCAGTTTTCTAGACTAGGCCTACCATATTGACCCGCATAAAAGACGACCCTGATTTTAAGATGACCCCTCTTTTTCAAGACCATTTTTTGGAAAATAGGCTACTTTTTATATGGACAAAATCTTGTTTGAATAAAAAAGCCACCGGCCTGCATCAGGCGGGTCTGTCGCGGCACCGGCTGGTACCGCGCCCACCCGGTCAGGTCTGCGGGATCTGACAGGTGAGCGGTCAGTGCCGCGGTCGGCCCGCCTGGTGCTATGGCCGGTAGGAGTAGTATCTAACATGGAAGGGCGCAAGCCAGTAATTTCGCCTAGGGCGGCACATAGGCAGAACCGCCACTGTATAGTTTATAATGTCATCATTTTCATATTTTTCTAGTCCACAAAAATCACATTTTAAGCCATTTTGAAATCAATGAACGAAATTTTATTTTAATCTGAAAAACACCGGCGTTACCAAGGCAACGCGCTTCATGCTACCTGGTGACTCCCGGTTTCTCGGCTTCAAAGACGTCACGCCGTGGGTGGTGGTTCATAGATCCCGGAAGTGCAAATTTAATCGGTATTCTGAAAAAAAGGTCTGATTATTAGCCATAACGTTGTAACCACCCAAGGCAGACTTACCACGAGCTATGAGGATGTGTAACGATGGCATGTGTCCACAAGTCCCGTATAATATCAACTTTATTTTAAGAAAACACGTTTTATTTGCGATATCATATCACGGAGAAGCACTACATTACCCATAATCCTAGTGTTTATCAGCGACGTGTCTGAATCGACAGCTTTCATCAATAAAGTCAATAAAATCTAATAAAGTGCATGAAAGTTGATAATGTGCTGATATGTTACGCCATTGAACACAACCCTTTCAGTCAGCGAAACAGAGCGGGTGGACAAACCGTCGGAACACGTCAAAAATAGCACTAAAGATTTATATAGCCTAGTCTATATATATATTTTTTTTTTCATAACACATCTTTACTCGTGGTATAAACATAGGCTACATGTTAAGGTTATGCTTTTGCTGTTGAAAAACTACCGTATGTATGGTTTTTAAACCTAAATTCACAATGTTTATCCTAACCCGGAAGAGGGGTACCAGAACTACAATTCGTGCAGAGTTGCAACACACAGAGCTGTCCTGCGCCATAGCTTTTGTAGTTCTAACATGTTATGTCTATTATATGAAGTGGTGATCACTAATTTTGCAATCTTAATCAAAGTTTTTGGGTGTGGGAAGAACGCCTGAATGGTCAGATTTTAATTTTTTTTTTCTTAAGATAGTGAAATCATGTTTTTTCCATGTTTTGACACTAGTCGGTGGCGCCCCCTATTGGTTTGCCATCGGACATGATAGTAGAGGTCAAGAGCTTTCCAAAAATGTTGACCCCATGTCTGTGCCATTTTTTGTTGCTGCACTGTAAGCCTTTAAAAGTGTCTCAGGTGGCCATATTAAGTTAATGGGAAAATCTGAAATATGAAACATTGAGTATTTTATGGGGAAAAAAAGCTTTGAAATGGTCCAAATTGAAAAGTATGACTGTGTATATGACTAACATCAATATTCTAAATAAATTTGGCCATTACATACCCCCTTAAAGAAGTTTGACTGATTTTATCAAGCTTGGCCCTAAAAGAGGTCTGCAGATGTACACCTGAGACAGCCTTGACTTGGAGCATGATGAAAATCAAACTTTGTCACAGAACAACAATGAAGACATCGTTTGAAAGGTCTTGACCTATGGAGTAACATATCTCAGTGTGAGACCAGTGGGCAGTTCCTGCTCCCCACAAGTGCCCTTAGAACCTTGCACCTGAGACACTTTTAAAGGCTTACAGTGCAGCAACAAAAAATGGCACAGACATGGGGTCAACATTTTTGGAAAGCTCTTGACCTCTACTATCATGTCCGATGGCAAACCAATAGGGGGCGCCACCGACTAGTGTCAAAACATGGAAAAAACATGATTTCACTATCTTAAGAAAAAAAAAATTAAAATCTGACCATTCAGGCGTTCTTCCCACACCCAAAAACTTTGATTAAGATTGCAAAATTAGTGATCACCACTTCATATAATAGACATAACATGTTAGAACTACAAAAGCTATGGCGCAGGACAGCTCTGTGTGTTGCAACTCTGCACGAATTGTAGTTCTGGTACCCCTCTTCCGGGTTAGGATAAACATTGTGAATTTAGGTTTAAAAACCATACATACGGTAGTTTTTCAACAGCAAAAGCATAACCTTAACATGTAGCCTATGTTTATACCACGAGTAAAGATGTGTTATGAAAAAAAAAATATATATATAGACTAGGCTATATAAATCTTTAGTGCTATTTTTGACGTGTTTCCACGGTTTGTCCACCCGCTCTGTTTCGCTGACTGAAAGGGTTGTGTTCAATGGCGTAACATATCAGCACATTATCAACTTTCATGCACTTTATTAGATTTTATTGACTTTATTGATGAAAGCTGTCGATTCAGACACGTCGCTGATAAACACTAGGATTATGGGTAATGTAGTGCTTCTCCGTGATATGATATCGCAAATAAAACGTGTTTTCTTAAAATAAAGTTGATATTATACGGGACTTGTGGACACATGCCATCGTTACACATCCTCATAGCTCGTGGTAAGTCTGCCTTGGGTGGTTACAACGTTATGGCTAATAATCAGACCTTTTTTTCAGAATACCGATTAAATTTGCACTTCCGGGATCTATGAACCACCACCCACGGCGTGACGTCTTTGAAGCCGAGAAACCGGGAGTCACCAGGTAGCATGAAGCGCGTTGCCTTGGTAACGCCGGTGTTTTTCAGATTAAAATAAAATTTCGTTCATTGATTTCAAAATGGCTTAAAATGTGATTTTTGTGGACTAGAAAAATATGAAAATGATGACATTATAAACTATACAGTGGCGGTTCTGCCTATGTGCCGCCCTAGGCGAAATTACTGGCTTGCGCCCTTCCATGTTAGATACTACTCCTACCGGCCATAGCACCAGGCGGGCCGACCGCGGCACTGACCGCTCACCTGTCAGATCCCGCAGACCTGACCGGGTGGGCGCGGTACCAGCCGGTGCCGCGACAGACCCGCCTGATGCAGGCCGGTGGCTTTTTTATTCAAACAAGATTTTGTCCATATAAAAAGTAGCCTATTTTCCAAAAAATGGTCTTGAAAAAGAGGGGTCATCTTAATATCAGGGTCGTCTTTTATGCGGGTCAATATGGTAGGTCTAGTCTAGAAAACTGGCGATTTTTTATTTTTTATTTTATTATTTTATTTTGATTAAATTTGCACTTCCGGGATCTATGAACTACCACCCACGTGAAATTGACTTTCAGTGGACAGCGTTTGCGTGGTGGCCATACGACACGGATCCTAATTGACTTTCAGTGGACGCTGTTTCTGTGGTGGCCAGACGTAATTATAACAGGTTATGTGCCAGGAGCACGCAATGCGTTGTTAAGAGGTCGTGCTCATTTCACGGATTTCTGTGAGATCAGGTTGTTTTTATCAGTTGTGCTCTGAATGTGCCATGATCCTAATTATCCTGATTTTTTTTTTTTTTTTTTTGTACAAATAGAACCGCACATTATTGACAACAATGTCATGTTTTTTGTCTTTGTCTTCTGAAATTTGTGAATAAACTGCTTTTTGTATTGACACCATTAAAGGTCACGGTTTCAAAATGTGTTTTAAAAAAATCTGGGTGTGATTGTAATGAGCACTGTAAACTCTAGGCCAATGACTATACACAGCAGAGGAATAATTTAGGAAATCACAACAACCATAAGAAACAGGCAACATCTCCAGTGTTATAATATTCTGTCATTTATTTATTGTGAAGCCTATTTGGCAAGTATATACATAGTCTGGATTAATGCTGATATTAATACTGACTATTCTCATCCACTCATAGTAGGAAAAAGGTTGCAAAAAGTACAATAAATGTCATGTAAAAGTCAGCCAGTTGTGGTCAAAAACATCTATCAGGTAAATTTTTGTCTGGAAAAGACGACATCACGTCCTGGTGGGAACGGGACTGAGAGGGCGCAAATAATAAGAAAGTTCTCCAACCAAATATTGCTCATTTTAACACACATGGTACCTAATATCCTTTTTTTAACAGTTAAACATTGTCTGATTTCTATTGATTTCACAATTTTCCAATTCCCAGCGAACACAAGAAAAACATTCCAGTGCACTTGGATGCATTTGAGTTGGAAGTGACTAATTACATTTACTCACATTGCTGTAATTAAGTAGCTTTTTTGTGTACATGCACTTTTTTGTGCATTTCTTTTTTATAAAGTCAGTAGTTTAACTTAAGATTTTTTTTTTTTTTTTTTTTTTTGCTTGAGTTTTGTCCTTCACTACATTTTAGATCACATCCATTACAGAGAACGAATGATCAATGGCAGATTGTGGAACCTTTCACAGTGTGATTTTACTTTTACGTCAGATTTTCACTGCAGTACATCTACTTCTACATAAGTAAAATATCAACCAAGTAAAAGTACTTCAACTTGAGTGGCAATTTACAGTACTCCTTCCACCACTGCTTGTAAAATATGTAAAGGTGACTCTGCTAACTCTACTATCTCCTCTTTATGGAACAACAAAGTGCAAGCTGTGCTAATGTCATAAGACAATTGCAGTGTTTCCTCTGTAAATGTATATAGTGTGCTGTGTAGTGTAGTGGTCATTTGAGAATGAGCTCTATAGCTGTAGCTGTTTTAGACACAGTTATGAGTCTAGTGCAGACTGCAGTGCAAAAAGAAAAAAAAAAAAACATCAGTCTTTTTATACTTCTTTATAAAAGCCATCCAGGCACAGCACTGTGAAATGAATGCAGGAAAAAAAAAAAAAAACAGACAAGCTCATGTAACAAGACCGAGGCGCTGCAGCAGGCTCATCTGGACTCACAGACGCCTTCGCTGAGAATCTCAAAGTCATAGTTGATGCATTTCAGGGCAGCCATGGAGCAAACGTTCATGCTGCGAGTCCTCTGGCTCCTGGTCAGCTTCATGCAGAACATGTGCTCCTCGCCTCTGGGACACTCACGGGCAGCTTTACACTCACACTGTGTGGATGCTGAGGACACACAGATGAGGGTATACCTTACTAAACGGTGGCGGCTTGGCAAATGGTGAAGTTAATGCTGCACTAAGCAAGATGTTTATGTAAAAATACACCCAAAGATGTCATCCTAAATCATAAACCACCTCCTAAACCACTCAGCAGTGTTGAAATGTCATTTATTCACTCCACTTTAACCATGTGATATTCTGATGTTAGCTTTAGAGGAGGTGACAGACTATTTTGGCGACAGTAGCTGAACATCTTCATCACCTCCACCGCCAGCAGCCACAAAGAAGAAATTACTTACTTCCAAATTATCTGGCTTTTGAAGTCTTCAAGGTCCAGTCAGCTTGACAGGGTTGTTGTTTTTTTTTTTTTTGCTGTTTTCATCAACTCTGGGCCTGAAAAGCTCTTGGAGTCTGACTGACTGGACGAGTAAAGGCTCTAAATAAACTTGGACTGTTACCTCCGGCTGCCATTTGGGGCCTCCAGCTTGCAAAATTGTCTGGTGCAGCTTTAATGTGCCTTAATGCGCTGCTCACATACAAATCCTATAGATGGAAATTATTTACACTGATGAACCAGGGAGGCTTTCCGGTCAAGTGTCCAGTGTACTGCACTATCAAAAGACTACAAAAGTGAAATACAACTCACTTACCAACTAACTAACTAACTTACTCACTAAATAAACAAGCACATAGATAAATAAATGAGTGCACAGTGATGAATGATGATGAAATACTTCCTCATCTAATCTATTTTCCATTTTTTTAACTACATTTTGAGTTAGTAATTACCTCTGTGTTTATTGTTTGCCTTTTGTTTATTCTTCATATTTTTCATTGCATTTTTCATTGTATTTTACTGTTTTTATTCATTTGTGAAGCACATTGTGCTGCACTGACTTGTACAAAATATGCTATAGAAATGAACTGAAGAGACCCTATTTATGCAAGTGGAATGTATGAACAACAAAAACTTAATAAAGTCATCTGTGTTTTCATATATTAATTCACATGAAGGGTGAATAGCATTTCAAACTGGCTTGTTGATGCAGCTGCTGCACTGTGATGTGCTTCAGCCTCAAGGAAGAATACCAAGCATGACTTTACTGATATTAACAAATAAAAATATTTTGTTTTGTTTTTGTTTTTTTTCCCACTTGCTTTATTTCATGCACTCACCAGAGCAGGTCTCCCAGTCGTAACAGGTGTCGAGATCGCACGGCACCTGGGAGAAGCTTTTCGAGGCCATGCTGGCTCTAAACTTGGCCCACTCCAATTTGGCTGCATCCACCTCATCACACACCCCGTCACTGATGAAGAAGAGTGGGTCGCCATGGCAACGGCCCGCGTGGTAGGAACAGAGGGACATTGACACGGCAACCTCGAGGTCCACATTTAGAACGCAGAGCGCCTCTTTATACGAGCTGCAATTATAGGCACAAAACACACACACACACACACACACACACACACACACACACGGGCCAGTTAATTGCCAATAGGAATAAACTAAAAATGATGTTGCATTTTTATAATAAGCACTCAAAAAATGCTTAAATATATCACATTTTCATTTACAGCCGGTGATCTTAGAGCACTGTTGTTATTGTTGTTGTTGTTGTTGTTTTTGTTTTTATTTTGTTTTTTTAAGGTTAAACTCCACTTACAGGCAGCTCTCACGCTCCATACAGACACATTCAGAGTCCTGCAGTTTTTGTCCAGGACCGCAGCGGGTCTCAGGAACAAAAGGTTGTTCTGGGAAAACACACAGCAAGATGAGAGAGTTTTTATTTATCATTTTCTTCATGGTATTTCTGCTCGTGAATAACGGCAAACATACAGTATGAACACCAGGGAAATAAAAGTGTAACAAAATGCATGTGGAGTTACTAGATAACATATATTTAGTGTAACAGATACATATACAGTCATATACTACTACTACTGCTACAACTGCTACAACTGCTAATAATAATAATAATAATAATAATACAGCTTATGACTTCTCTGACCAACATTTGTGATCCATGTGTCTGTTATCTTACATATTCATTTTTGAGTATTTGCTAACTTGTGTGTGCCAGTATTTTGTTTTGGCTATGTACAGCTGTCACTTGGGACATGATAATTTTCTCATAAGTTTCTCCAAAAAGTAGTTTCGAAGGTAGAAAAACCTTTTTTTTTTTTTTCCTCCATATGATACGTAAATATTTTGTATCTGCTGGTGGCAATGCTTCAGTGAAAATACATCACTCTTGTATTGAGTGGAAATATTCAAACCCAAGATTTTTTTTTTTTTAATTGCTTTGTCAATACATCTAATAGAAATGTGCATTATTTTATTTTATTACACATTTCCTTGTAATTCATCAGGGGACATATTTGTTATCTTTGGAAACCTTGGGATCTCCACTAGAATGTAAAATACAGTTCTGTGGGTTTGAACAAAGTTTGAACAAATTTGTAATGACAAACCCACCAATGGGACTGACCAAACTGAAGAGGTTTAAGGTAATTTTAACTGAGTTTAATTTAATTTAATTTAATTTAATTTAAAAATAAAGAAATTAATGTTATTTTGATTTAAAGTCAAAGTCACTTGACATTAAACTTTTTTAAAGCATTCTGAACAAATTTCCATGACATTTCCAAAATGTTTTTTTTATTGTGTATCCTCTTCCACAACTCTACTGCACTGATATTAAAAATACTGCGGATTCCACGTCCTGTTTCAGTGACCGTCATCTCCACTGTACCATTAGTGCAGCGCAGGTCGGCAGGTAACGGAGGCTCCCAGGTGAGGCTGCTGCTGCAGGTGTAGAAGCCCCGAGGCAGCGGCATCAGGCCCGGCTCGTTACAGTTGATGCCCACTGACACGCCCACTCGGTACTCCCTTTTGGTCGGGAACAGTGTCATCCCATCAGGCAGCTCAGGAGGGAGGCAAAACTTCCCTTGGACACAGGAGAAATAAGTTTAAACTTGTAGAAAGTTAATGACAAGAGGGTAGAAGATCTTGGCTGCAGATAAATTCAATTGCATCTTTGCAGTTTGGTGCATTTATGAGAAAAAGTAATGAGGAAAAGTAACTATTGGTCCTCTGAGGCTGTTTGAAAATGTGCCACGCAGGCAAAAAAAAAAAAAGGCCAGTAGTTGTCGTAGCAGAGGTAAGCAGCTACATTTTTTAAACTCAGCAGATGGCTAGGGATTTTATAAACAGTTCCTTTCATTGCCCTGTGTGAAATTCTGACAAGCATAAAAAAACATAGAAAGTTCAAGTTCATGTTAATTTTTTGTTACAGTTTTTACACCGCTCTTCCTTACAGGCCCAAGTATACAGGGTATAAATGCCTGGACACTCATAGTGGGCCAAGAAAAAAAAAAAAAAAAACATTCTCCAGACCAGCCAATGGTGCAATGGGTGCCAGATGATCAATTATTAGTTCAAACCAAACCCAGTCAACTAGTGTGTGTGTCATAAACAAAACCATACACAACAGAAACATGCTACATATTAAAAACGCTGTCGCAGTTCACAAGATCTCAACATTTAAGGTTAATTCATCTGTCTGCTGACCAGCACACTTACTGACACAGCTTCCTTGCGGCTGACTCCAGGTCCCGTCAGGAAGACAGTTAATGAACTGGAAACCTTCCAGCTCAAAGCCTGTGAAGCACTGGAAGTCCTCATCCTCACCAAAGTCGTAGTAGAGCTTGGCTTTCTGCCATTATAGATAAAGGAAGTAAGAAAAAAAAGAGAAGAAACTGAGGAAAGCTGAGGGTTGAGGAATTAGTATCTATCTATCTATCTATCTATCTGGTTCACGTTACCCTGAGGTAGCTGTTGGCTGGTCTCTGGGGTCTCAGGCAGCCCTGCACCCCGGGGGGCAGCTCGTCTCTCCAACCCACCGTGAAGTCGTCATCGTTATCACATGTATCTTGTCTACAGAAAAACACATGAACAGGAAGCCCAAAGTTATGAATAAGTATGAATATGCAAGATGTGGCAAAGTCCAACAACAACCAAAAAAAAAAAAAAAAAAAGAAAACATTGTCAGTTTTTGTTAAAAATGTGCACTGCAGCAGCATTAAATTTTCAGTTTTTGCTTTACGTTGTATCTTTAAAATGTGACCTCTCCAGAAAGACAAACGAACAAAAAAAGGGGTTGTTTTTAGCAGGATGACAGTGTATTTCTGCATTTATCTAACTGATTTTGAAAAGATTTAATATACCCAAAGCGGTTTTAGAGCTCCAGAGAGGAGTGTGTGATCCTTAGAATGAAGCTAAAAATGAAAATCTCGGAAATTGTGGTAAATGCACCACACACAGAGACACACACTCGCACAAAGCTCATGACTACATCGGTCTTTCATTTTTTTTCTTTTCATAATTTTCTTTCAATGAGTGGACATGGATCAAAAGTTAGGGTGTTTCTCCTACTTTTGGAAGATGGAAATGTGGCACGGCTCCTCCTCTCTGGCCGGACCCTCGCAGGGTTTGCCCCCCCTCAGGGGAGCAGGGTTGTCACACCGCCTCTTGCGATGTCTCTTCATGGTGCCTCCGCAGTTGCTCCACGCCCCCCAGCAGCTCCAGAGACCATCCACCTCCTCTGCACACGACACACACCAAACCACACCCAGTTCACACCATAATGACTTTAGCTGGTTTAATTTAGAGCGGTGTCTCTCGGTTGTAAAACTGCATTCAGATTCCTCGATCCAGCAGCCTCAACTGTTTCATCGCATGGGTGTGCCGACATCAAGCCAATATTTTCAAATTTTAGGTGCCTCTGAGGTGCAGGAATATGACCTATGTTGATGTGTATTGTCTAAGATTTATCATATTTTCACTGCCAATGTACATTGCATGTGAGATCCTG
Source organism: Myripristis murdjan (assembly GCF_902150065.1). Lineage (NCBI taxonomy): Eukaryota > Metazoa > Chordata > Actinopteri > Holocentriformes > Holocentridae > Myripristis > Myripristis murdjan. The sequence goes on along the minus strand of NC_043991.1, from coordinate 7,570,688 downwards.
CTGCCCTTGTTACGAACGTAAACTGCATATATATAAGTTACAGATGGCAAAACAAAAAAACAAGTTTTACTGTTAAGGAAAAATCTTAGGGAAAATCAGTTTTTTTCATAGGTCATAGTTTTTTGTTTTTTTTTCCTAATTTCATTCTAGTTTTGTCTGGTCTAGTCTCATCTCCTCTAGACGATATTAAGATTGTCAACTCTGCTGCGCCCACAGTTGGGTTTGTCATCGCTGTGCGGCCGAGCTTGGTTCAAACCCACAAAACTTTACTTTAGATTCCAGTGGAGATCTCTGTGCTTCTGAAGATACCAAACATGTCCTTCTGAGTTACAGGGAAATGTGTATAAAATGATGCACAAGACATCTAGACATTTCCTATCTGATGTAATGGTGCAGCCATAAAACAATGCCATCACAGCTTTGAATATTTCCCTCAATATAAATGTGATACAGAATATGCACAGCGTGTGACTTTGTTGTACAATACAGGAAAAGGAAAAGTTTTTTTCTAACTTTGAAGATATTTAAGGGGAAACTGGAGTGGAAAGCAGAGTGTAAGATGTTAACGGTGTGTATGATGTGTAATGTGGGGGGTCCCGGGGCACCTGCAGTGTAGTCTGGAGCGCGGATCTCACAGTTGGAGCCGTAGGTGCCGGTCTGGCAGACGCACTTGCACTCGGTGCCGGAGAGAACCGGCTTGGCGTTGTTGGGGCAGGGAGCACACTTGCAGGAGTCAAACTCTTCCAGATACTGCATCAGCGCTTTCTTCAAGTGTCTCCTCTTTGTGACGGCGCAGGGGATCCCCTTGACCAGACTGATGATGGGCAGCAGCTGGACAAACACACACACAGACAGAAAGACACTGTTATCATTTTGTAACTCTGTGCTGTCAGTCCAGGTTTTTTTTTTTTTTCTCCCAAAATTATGGCTAAATTATTTTATAACACTCTTAAATTTACCCACCCTTATAACTTACAAGCCAGTGAATTTAGTGGTGTAACATATCAGTAATTATTTTAGGAAGTAATCTTTTACTTTATGTATTTTATTGTTCATTAATACATTTCTCTCTATCTCCTCATTTTTTTTTAGTAAAGAGAGTTTAATTATCAAGACCTTAACCCTTCACAAAGAAAACATTATTTGGGCTCAGTGTTTCTGAATCAAACTCTATTCTCACTTACATCAACATTAGTTAATCATCAAGTACAAAGATATTTAAAATTCAATGGTTTGATCCCAGAAACATCTAAGGAGTTCGCCACTTCTGGCTCCAGGGATGAAGCTGGCCCTCTGACTCCTTTTTCATATCATGTCTCTTGAAATAAAGAAACAAAATATTAGGTAAACCACGTGGCCACAGCACGATAACTGCAATGCTCTGACCTCAACGTCCACCACAGCAGGGTTATCGATGACAGACTTGGCCCAGTTCTTGTATGATGTTTGGTCAGGAGTCGCGCCTTGCCTGTCCCAGGCCAGAGCTGCCGACTCCCTGGCACGACCTCCTTTCACCATGGAGATCGACTTCTCTGACGCCTGGATGTACGAGCCTGCAGTGGATAAATGTTAGATGAAGTGTGAAAAAATGTCAGTTTGCACATCAGACGGTTTTTCCTCTGAGAGCCTAAAAATGTGAAAAACAGAAAAAAAAAGGTTAAAGTACTGGGTAAGGCAAGGGTTTATAAGGTACCAGCAAGCTATATGCATTAAAGTCATCGTTTTCATTGGAATCCATTATTTTAATTGGTATGTTTATTTATTTTTTTAGTGATTAATTTATTTCTAAATGTTATACTGACTGTAATTGAATGTTAGTCATCCATCTGAGCTGATAAAGTAAAGTCAGTTTAAAGGCAGCGGTTGTATTTTATGTCACTGACACCTGTGTGATTTCTGGTAGAAAAAAAAAAAAAAAAGGCGAGGAACCTTGAAACTTTTGAGTCATCCTGTTGTCAGAGCATCTGGTGACACTGGAGTGTTCGGTGTAGAGCAAGATGCTCCAGCTGGTTTCACGCCCCAGACACCCTGTGATGTGCTCCTCGGTTTCACCTGAAGCAGAGAGAGCAGATCACGATTCTTAAAAATACACAAAGCTATGGCACATTGAAATAACAGGTAACACTTTACAATAACAGTACAACAATTAATGTTAGTTAACGTTAGTTAATGCCGTAATGATTAATTAACTGTTAGTTGATGATTATTATGGCATTTACTAATGTTAATAATATCTACAATAACCCTTAAATATCATATAAATTAATACCTTAGCATGAACAGCATCAATACATGATTCTTAGACACATTAGTTAACTGTTACTTAATGTTTATTACCTGTTACTTAATGTTTATTACGGCATTAACTAATGATAATTGCTGTACTCTTATTGTAAAGTGATACCAAATAACACATATTGTTAGCTTTCCGTTCTGTCATTTTAACAGCTACAAAGTACTTTACAATGACATGAAAGCAAAAAAAATCGAATAAATCTGAAATGTCAGAAAAAGAAAAAAAAAAAAACCTTGCATGATATGTCAGGTCTTGTCCTTGTAACAGTTAATATTATTATTATTATTATAAATGAGAAAAAATAAAAGTCAAATTGATATAAAAGAGTAAAATGTCGGAAAAAGAAAACAAATAAGACAAGTGTAAAGGAAGGAAAACATAAGTGTCCCATTCATGCACTGAAAACAGAAAAAGCCCCACACTACATGATTAAAATGTTTCACAGTTTGCAAAATATTTTATACAAAGAACTTATGGGAAGACATTGCTCTCTTCTACAGATTTCAATACTGCAAAGACATACTGAAACATTTCTGGATGTCTGTGGTGTTTGGTGATTCAGGAATTGTGACTCACATTATGAAAAAAAAAAACTAAACAAAAAAACAAATCGTCTTTGTCATTTTGACTGTACCTGAACTTCGAATCTCCTCTCGGCTGTACTGGTACAGCAGGTCGTAGTGGCCTCCTAGCGTTCCTGAGCTGTAATAGTGCGTCCCGAAGCGCTGGAAGATATCCCTGTAGAGGGCGTAGTTGTAGTCCAGCGGAAGAGCGTGGAGAAACTGAAGAAAATGCCCCGACAGGACGAGATCGCCTGCGTCCCTCACCTTAAACTTGGACACTGGCAGAACCTGGTGCACCCGGAAGAACTTGGAGTCCTATATGGTTAAGGATAGGTCATGGTGGTGATACTGCTGAGAATAAAAAAAAAAGAGAAGAAGAACAAGAACAAGAAGAAGAAGGGCAAGAAAATGTAGAAGATTTAGAGGAAATGCAGAAAAAGATGAAGATAAAGAAGTAGAGGGAGAAGACGAAGAAGAAGGGGAAGAAGTAGAGGAGGAAATTGTGTGTGTGTGTGTGTGTGTGTGTGTGTGTGTGTGTGTGTGTGCACTGTCAGAGTGACTTGCCGTGGTCTTTGAAGCGTCAAAAACCTGCTTGTAAGTCCTGAAAGACGAGCTGTGTCTCCCTCCGAAGAAGAAGAAAGGGATGATGGGCCAAAGTATGATGCCAAACCGGTTGCCTGATGAGTGGCCGCTGTCAGAGGACGCAGATGTCTTGAAGTTGACGGTCTCAGTCTTCACTGGCTGAGGTTCGTCTTTGAAGTCATCCGGTAATCCCACCTGCAGAGCCACAACCAGATCTGCACCCGTGTCTTTGCATCATCTCATAATAACAAAAGTAAACACTGATTTTCACAACTATAATCATAGTTCAGTACTTATAAACTGATAAACATGTTAGCTGTGAGCAGGAGGCAGTAGATTTGAACACTTCAACACTTTAACCCTTTGAAACCCAAGAGCCTGCGGGCAGCTGGGATTTTATTTTGAAAGGTTTTATTTCACCATGTGAAATTAAAAAATAATAATAATGATAATAACAATTTTATTTCTATTGCTTTTTAATTTTTTTATGGTGATTTTATACAGTTATGTCCTTATAATATCTTTTATGCTTGTGTTCTGTTTATGTATTTATTTATTTATTTATTTTTTGGCAATTGTCTTGTATTTCCTTCTTTTCTTTTTTTTTTTTTTACATATACATTTTTTTTTTTATCTTTTTCTGGAAATTTTCATGTGATGCTTAGTACTTTTTTTTTTTGGCAAATTTTTGGTCTTTTTTGTATTTTTTTAAAGTAATGTTGGTAAATTTGTGGCAATTTTACTTTTAATTTGGCTTTATTTAGTATTTAGTAATTTTGTGCTAAAGAGAGTTACCATCACAGATGAATGTCACAAACTGCACAGGTGGAATCATTTTTGTGTTATATCGATCAAAAAAATAGTAGAGATTTATATATTGCAGAATATTATTGTTAGGAAGCCACAAAGCACAATCAAATAACACAAATCCAATACACATCCAATAATACCTTAATTTCAAAGCTCTCAAAATTGTGAGGGACTCGGTGGTAGAGTAGGCTCTTCTTGGGCCTCCTGATGATGCAGGCGCCTCCCATGAACATGTTGTCCAGCACCGCTGCCCTCGGCTCCTCCGCCAGCGCATCAAACCTTCACACATCAGAATCAGAACGTCAGGTGCAATAAACACAGATGGATTTGCCATGCAAGGCTGTAGATCAGCATACACTCAGTGGCCACTTTATCAGGTCCACCTGTACAGTGTAATGCAGTTCAATATAACAGCTCTGCCATAAATTCTACCTTTCAACAAAGTTTATAATGTTCAGTTTTTGTTCACATTGTAAATTTAATTCTGTGTTCATTATTGAGATTGTAGTTTGCAGAGATCTTGTTCTGGACTAAATTATATTAAGAGGTGTTTCTAATTTTTTGTCCTCCCTATTTATATTCAATGACAGGGACAAAATAGTGGAAACAGCTCTCAATAAAATGCAGTCCAGTCCAACAGCAGCACTAACTATGAGCTCAATGCCAAACATAGAATTGAATGAACACCTCTATTACTGTGACAAAAAGAAAACCTAGATTGTGTGCCTAATAAAGTGGCCACTGTGTGTAGATATATACAATAACAGATTAAGTTTTCAGTAATACTTGTCATTGTAGGAGGGGAAAAGAAAATCGAAAAGAACGGAAAATGTGCGCAGATACAGCACCAAATGCTGCTTTGGTATTTATGGCAAACTTTGATGTTGTGTCTTGACCTTGGCCTGTTGGAAAAAGTGATTATGAAACACTAACCATTACACTTAGCAACGGTGTAATGAAAGACAGAAAAAAGCTTGAGTGGAGGAAATTTAGGATGGAAAGGGCCGAGAAGGAATCTCAGTGTTTCAAACACAACTGTCGTTCTATGCTCAGTGGGTGACCTTTGACCTGTAGCTTCAGCTTACCCATTTCCAACCAGGTCAACCCCAGGCGGCACTCTCCTGTCAGTTGGACACACTTTTGTGAAGTCGTCACAGTCCCTCTCATCAGAGTTGTCCCCACAGTCATCCTGAGTGTTGCATGTCAGTGTTGAGTTGATGCAACGTCCTGAGAAAGAAGAAAGAAAAGAAAAAAGAAAAAGTCACTGTAATTTTGATTTCATGCTATAGAACAGGAATTCACGACTATTTTTAAGGTAGATCCCAAAATAAAATATCTTCCCACCAACAATATCAAATGGATAGACTGATACACGTGTAAAATAGGTTCATTTTTTTTCTTTTCTGAAAGTTTCTTCCAAGTAAAAGACCCTGTTCGTTTTACTCTGTTGCTAATTTGACATTTGTATTAGATATTTTCCTGAGAAGAAGACAACACTAGCACTAATTCAATAGCCAGATATTGACAGTAAAAATAATAATGGACCAATACTTTTTAAAGCTGATATTGCACAATAACCATTTAACCATATCAGTCTACTGCTATAACAAAATATATGTCTGTAGAAAATGTGTGCATGTGACCAAAAGGTTTTAAGTTTAAATCCTTGGACTAGCTGGGAAAATGTATTTGAATGAGCAATGTTCTCCCTCTTCAAGCAACTCCTGATCAATTAACCTTCCAGTAAAAATATCCACCCCATCCCACTGCATCAACCTGTCCTCCATTTTCTCCATAACACCTTTTCTCCTTCATACGTTTGCCTCCTCATTGGTAGTCACAGCCATTTTTGTCATCACCTTATAATTTTCACATAAACCAATCTTGTAAAACCTGTTCCAATATTCCTCCAATAAAGTCTATAAATTGATCACTCTTTCCTCATGAAAAAAAAAAACCTGAAAGTGTGAATCTGTGTGTCGATTTTTCCCTGATTGTGTATAATTCTTCGGTCGTGTGGTGATCCCACTGCATACCATTATCACACTTAAAGTTTTCTTTGCAGTCGATTGGTGGCAGCTTGCACTCGGCTGAGGGGTAGCAAGGCCTGTCCTCTGTCAGCTCCACGCTGCAGGCTGCTCCTCCAAACTGGGCCGGCGTCTGGACAAACCGCGTTCGGAACTGCAGCAGTTCAACATGAAAACACACCGTATGACAGAGAGGAACTGAGCAGGCGAGAGGCTCCGGGGTCACTTTGACCTCAGGCGTTGTCTCGGTTCTTTTTGTAATGAAACTTACTCGTAATACGTCATAAACAATCTAAAAATTGAATAGAATAGAGTAGAATATGTCTTTGTTGTCATTGTACAAGTGCAACGAAATTGAAATGCAATTCATAGAGCAAGAAAAAAATATTAGAAACTGAAATTTAGCAGCTTTTAAAAGGAAGTCAAAAACACATTCCACACACAAAACATTCATATTCTGCAGGATTAATATAAGTATTGCTCAGTAAATATTCAGAAATAACTATAAATGATGACTTTTTCTATGCACTAAGATGAATGGAGAGCCAGAAATACATGCATGTAACAACTTAAACCATCACCCTTTCATTTAGCTCATTATCCCGACCTTATCATCAGTATAAAGCAACATTTTGCAGTGTGATTGTGTGAATGTGCCTGTTTCTAACTAACTGATCGCAAATGCATTATAGGTTTGAGGTGTTTTGGGGACTTTGTCTAACCTTTGCCTTTGCCTTGAAAAGTGGACGAATCTACAGACATACAGATGTGAGTGTGTGATGCAGTCCCAGTACATCAGCCAGGTGCCAGAGTACAGACAACCTGGCCTGTTGGTACCTGCAAAACCATTATCCATGCTGTATCTTAAACCATGATTTGAACAACTACAATAATATTAATGCTTGCAAAGGCTTATGAACTGACTGTAGATTTAGTAGCAGGTTTTATTCAGATTATACTCCCAGTGTGCAGCCAAATGTGCAAACATACCCGTGTGATACTACAGGGTGGCTTAAAAACAGCGATGGCATGACAATCTGTTTTCTAATGCAGTGGTTTTCAAAGTGGGGTTGGGTCCTTGGGGGGCTTTAAGGGGGTCCTCATGCAAAATGATTAATTTTCTGGTAATTTTGTGCAAATTTCCTTGGAATTGCCTTTGCTATTTTTTGTGGCTAATTTGCCAAATGCCTTTTTCCCCATGTTTTTGAAATTATTAATTATTTTGAAATGAGCTGAATTTGCTCAGGTTTCAAAGGACTAAAAAATATAACGGTAGTCTTTCCTTTTTTTGAATATCAGGGTCCTGAGGACAAAATCACCTGCGGGGTCAGAACATGAAAGAGTTTGAAAAGCCCTGTTCTAATGTACCTAACGCTCCAGATGTTGTTTTTGTGGATGTTATAGTTCATCGTTGAGCTAGGCTGTCCTTTGGACTTTTTTTTTGGATCAAGCCTGCAATGATAACATGTTGAAGTATCAGTCATTAGTTGTTCTAATTAGGAGCCTGGGATTTACCCACCATCTGCCACTTCTGATATTTGGCCGTTTTGGACATGCACACAGACTGACTGTGACTGTTATTCATGTTCTTTGCAAACCCATATAAAGCATTCAAGTGTGTGTGTGTGTGTGTGTGTGTGTGTGCATCTGTTCTTGCCTGTTTCTTGGCACATGGAGAGCAGTCGGACCAGGGCCCAAAGTCTGTCAGTAGGCAGTTGATTGGACAGGCCTGCTCGTTACAGGATCTGCTATCATATCTCTTGCACAACTGAGCACAGCTGCTCTTCCAGTAATATTCATCATACTTTATATTCCTGACAAAAAGAGTGTGAAAATCAACCGTCAACCAGCTTTCGAATATTGATGTCATGTAGATAATGGTAGGAAGCCATCAAGAAAGAAAAGTATCTGTTGCTCAGTGAATGAAATTTGCAGAAAAAAAACTTTATTTGAAGCTGTGTTCATGACTGACATAACGCTGTCATAAATGTGACATGATTGCTGTCATGAATGTCATTAATGAACAATAACTGAGTGTTGGCATTAAGTGTCGTTTTGTAAAGTATGTCAAATTTCCAGGTAGAACTGACACAATCTGTCATTGTTGTAAATGGTCACTTCTCAATAAAAAGTTTACATATTTTTGCATGACAAATTAAGATTAGCCAACGCACTACAACCTTCCAAAAAGCATCTGTAAATATGCTGCGTGTAGTGTCTGTGACTCATTATTGGGCCTTGGCCTTGATAATCTTAAAGATTATCATCGTCATCACTGTGTCATAGTCATGCAATTACTGAGTTGGCTCTTTTATGTGATTTTGACTGGATTTTTCTAAGTAGCAGCAGCCTAAGTGTTGCCCTCTGTGTGTGCACACTGTCTGGCATTCCTCTGAGTCACCGGGGCCTCCCTTTAAAACACTTCATTCATTCACTGTTCAACCTGCTGTGCAGCATGGTGATCCACCCTACCTGCTTCTGTGCTGTGTGCCGTAATTACAGGTCCTGGAGCAGGCAGACCATGAGCCCCAGGGGTAGCGCTCACAGAAACAAGCCAGGCTGACTGTAACCCAGCCCAGAGTCTGCAGCAGCAGCAGCAGCAGGGAGAGGCAACTGGTGTGAGCCATGGACAAAGATTTAAAAAAATAAGAATTTGCTGATCAGGCCAGCATAGAGAGCACTCTTCTTTTACTTGGTTGGGCTTTTCTGCAGGTGAAAGAAGAGATAATAAAGATATGACAGACAAAAAAAAAAAAAAAAAGAGTGTGTAATAAATAGGGTTTATATCTATATATAGGACTATTTAAAGTGGGATGTACAGTTATTGTACTGTTTGTGTTGTTCCAATTTATAAGCAGACCTGTCATCCTTGCATGTTAGTACATAATGCTAATTTCTGTGTGATTTCTCTCTGCAAATGACACAAAGATAATATCCATACTGCACTGACTGTGTGTTTATCATGTAATGCTAAATGTCCTGCAGTACATTTAGGCTAAATATAGTGTTGATGCACACTGAAGTATACAGCTTACTTCACTTTAAGCAATTAGTTTTAGTTTGCACATTGTTTTCAAATTACTGTATCTTTTTCAGATGGTGTCCCAGCAGGTAAGAAAATCCAATTAAAGCATGCTTTCAGAAAATGGAAAATCTGACTTACCATTAAGTGCCGGTGTCCCCTTCAGCCAAGGTTTAAGCATATGGTTGGCTCATGTGTCCATGTGTGTGTGCAAACAGCTTGGAGGTCTTTGCAGTAAGTTAGCCTGTCACTGCAAGCACAGCCGAGTATGACTGTATGTGTCTGAGCTGACAGCAGGTCCATATAACTTCTGAAGTGATTTCCCCAAGGGCAGCAAAAGGACAAGTCCTTTCATTTTGAAGATGCCTTGCTCAACATACAAAACTACTTTCTGATAATCGTAACACATCGTAGCACAACAGCAAAACATCTTACACAACCCTCTTGCTCCATCTTTTTACGGGAATCAAGAACTTCTGGGGTTTCCCAGCACCAAAGACGCTCACCAGATGTTTTGCGTCTTAAGACTTGACAAGTGAGTGTTACTGAGGCCGAGAGAAAGAGAGTAATACAGTATTTATTCTTAACGCTGATGTTGCACACTAAGGGCTTTTCTAATCTTAGATGATGGATTAGTGATTCTGATTTGGGCTTACGTTCTTTCTACTTGCATAATTCCTAAATGAACCCCGTCTTTCCGTATATGTGAGCATCAGAGCAAATCCGAGCAGGAAAAAGCAGGAAAAGGGGGTTTGGGCGTTTGTGATCACTGATACATGTTTTAGTTGGATATAAAACTTTATTCACATTATAAAATGTCCTATACATATGTTCAGCAGTAGAATCTCTACATTGCAAGATATACTACTACACATGGCCTACTTCAAGCAATATTCATGCCAGACAGTACAAAATAATTCAATTAAGCAATTTAGACATCCACTCTAGATTATTTTAAAGAAATAAAGTCCTACACGAACACAAGTCGATAAATGTTTATACATCGTACTTACATTCAATGGGAAAATGGCTTCAATAGAGAGGCGAAGAACCACACAAGCCCGTTTTAATTCTTTAGTGAGCGATGTTTTTAAAATTTAATCTCGTGAGCTGGAGTGCTGTTCAAATTCATGGTAAATCCAGAGGAGAGATACTAAATTCATAGAAAGAGTGCGCTGTACTTTGGGGTGATGTGCACCGTCTACAACCACGATTCAAACGTTGTTTTTTCAAGAGGAAAATCAAAACAGGCTTGTATCGTTCACACCCCCGGCAGGTTTTAATATACTGTATGGAACAACTGCAAAGCCCTTGAGATGGAAAACTGAAGTTGCTGATATGTGCTTTTCCATGGAAGACTGCAAATGAAGCACTGCACAGTGGGAAAAACAAAACAAAACAAAACAGAATGGCCGTCTGGGGAAGATGTCTGAGGGGTCAGTCCAAGGAGAAATGAATCATGAATGGAGGGCAGCTGGACTTTCTCTTCTCATTCCAGAAGCTTCTTCAGGTCTGACAGACTGGCGGGACGTTCCGGCTGTTTAACCTGTGTGGGGACGTTCTCCAGGTCATAAATGCCACTGGCCCATTAGAGCTCCAAGGTGGCCAAGGTTATTATAGTTTTGCATTTTTTTTTTTTTTTGTTGTTGTTGTTTGTTGTTTTTTTTGTTTTTTTTGCAACTTTTTTGTTAGATTTTTATTTATATTTCATTTCGGCTTTTTGTTTTCAATTCATTTTTAAAGAGGGTTTCCTGGTTTATTTTATTTTATTTTATTTAAATGCCTTTAGTTTGATTTTTATTAGTTTCAGTGTTAGTTTTAGGCCTTTTTTTTTTTTTGGTAATATGGTATTTGTCGGCAATATTCAAAAAGGTCAGAAAAAATACTGTGTGATAAAAACTGAACAAAACCACATTTTTTAAAATACCATTTCAAAGGGCAGACGAACAACCAAATAAACTGACAAAGACGAAAACTAAAGACGTTTTCCCTGTGAGTTTAGTTTATTTTAGCTTGTTCAGTAAGCACACAATACAGTTTTTTATTAGTTATAATTTTTTGGTAAAGCCTGATTTTTATTTTTATTTCAGCTGACAGGTTTTCGTTATTTTGTTGGTTTTGTTAACGATAATGACCGCAGTTGTCTCGACTGCTGTCAGGTGACTGTCGGCGGAGTCACCTGAGTCTGGGAGTGAGTGATGGTCATTAGGGTCGCAAGAGGTCGAGAGTGAATGGTTCAACTTCTAAGGAAGGGATGACAGGACAGGACATTGCAGGTTGGAGATAAATGGTGTCTGAGACCTCCTCTTCTGTTGAGAGACGCTTTCTCTGTCTTAACACTGAACGTTTTATTCACTCCACTTACAAATCATCCGTCCTCCCTCTCTGAGATATGAATGTCACGGTCCTCAAAGGAGTGTCCCTTTTCCTTCAGGTGCGGGTAAAAAGCTGAGTCTTGACCAGAGGAGTTGGTTCTCCTGTGTGGGATAACTTGCCGACACAGGTTAAATACGTGGGACGCCTCGCCAGTCTGTCAGAGCTGAAAAAGCTTCTTGAATGCAAAGTGAATCACCTTCGATAATCTACAAAAAAAAGTCCAGTTGACCCTCGCTACACCTCTCCTTGGACAACCAGGACCTGGACGACTGAGAACCTTCACAGACACCTAATAGGCAAAGTTTGGGCAAAGCCTTCAACTAACTTTAGCACATCTGGCATAGTTTTTACACATGTATTGACAGTTATATTGAAAATTCGCCTTTTCTACAGAAAGGAAATGTGTCAACTATGGGAGCAAAATATGCTTGTGCGTCATAATGCCACAGGTGGATTGCTTTGTCTACAAAAAAGTTATACACACTGGCAATGGCAGAGACGGGCTGGGTATCCTGATGAACCCAAGAGCCTAAACGGCAGTAAATATGTCAAAAGGAAACATGTTAGGAGGTGGATAGTACTATAACATAGAAACTGGACAGTGACATATACACCTTTGGACATGGGAGAATGGCACATGCACACTGACAAATCTAAAATCTAAAATCTAAAAATGCCTGTGCACAGCAATGATACCTAAATATCTGAAACGGTACTTTTTTTTTGGTCATAAAAACATAAGCATACACTGAAAGATGAGGGTTAAAGCGATTGACTGTGAATGTGGTGTAAGGAGAGAAAAAAGGAGCTTTCAAAAATGACTCACCCTAAAAAAATAAATACACAGCACAACAACCAAACAGCCAAACAAACAAACAATAACAATCAGATGACAAGAAAAACACAACTGCATAGGTTAACAAAAACTAAGGAGATCATACAGGGAAAACTGTGTAAATGACAAATAAATGAAAATGAAATAAAATAGTCCTGTGTTACTGTTTGGTCCTAGGGGAGCCTAGGGTTGCTGTTTGCTGTCAAACTATTGTGCTGCCCCGGCTGCTGCCTGAAGGACCCACTGGCACTCAGCCAGAGACCATGCAGCAGAGGCCGGAGAAACGCCTCTTCCTCTGCCTGACCAGCGGGTACGGAGTCAAATTCAGTAAACTGCTGTCATCTGTGACAAATGGAGAGAGGACACGTGCAGTGTAAGTGCGGCAATTTATTTAACTATTTATTTATTTATTTTTATCAAAGTGATACCATCTTCCTAAACCAGTCAAATCAGGGGCCATTTCCCAAGTTTCCGCTCATGATCTGATTTGTTCAATTGACATCTCACATGTCTCCTTTTCAGATTAGCTCCCTTACATGTATCGATTGTCTTGGTGCCGTTCTCTAAGGCTGTTCTACTGTCTTACTGTGTATTAGGGATGTAAATTGAGACACACCAAGTCAGTATTTAAGTCCCCCTCCAGCTATTTTTCTTAAGCCCCTAAAAACTAATCCCTGATATCAATATTACATATTTATGTTTTTTTTTTTTCCCATGAAAAAACAGCCCTTAGAGGGACTTTAAAATGTTGAACTATTATTGTGCATCTGAAAAGTGTCTTAGCTGACCACTTGGGTGTGATTTCCTATATGTTTAAATACTTGAAACACACATTTGTGTTTACTTGTTGCTGTTTATATAAAGTTTTAAGTGTGTGCCGAATTTCTGCTTTCACTGTGATATCAAATCATGTACTGAGCATTGTGTAACTTCACTGATGCTGGTATCAACTCTCAAAACTCTGGTATGGTGACACGGTTTGTTAATGGAATTAACAAACCTGCACTCGTTGCTGTGAAAAAGAGAAGTGTTACGTTTAGGGCGGAAATATTAGAAATTACATGCACCATGATGTTTCATACCTTGGTTTTTCAGTGGCAAAGGCATAGTATCCCTGAGTTTGCTGAGTAGGTTTCGCATCTCACGCATGTCTCTGTGGAAACAGCGAAACTCTAATTTAATACATACGCACACATATGCGATCGCAATACAAATACATGATGTGAAAACAGTGTTTTGTTTTTTTTTTTAACCTAGTTTCTGTTTTGAGGACTTTATCAGCGGATGGATTAATCAATCAAACAAATCAGCAAACAAGATGGGCAGATGTCCTCGATGTACCTCTCTATGTTTTCAATATCAGTGCCAACCAGCCACGGCTCCTGATGACAGTCTATGGGAGAAGAGGACTGGTCTTCCAGGATAGGCACATCAGAGCTCTCGTCCACCTTGAAGTCCAGTTTTGGCTCCGGGTATGACTCCTTTCCTGGGGAGAGCAACACAAAAAACTTTCAATCAATCAATCAATCAATCAAAAAAATGCCATAATCTAAAACGTTTCTGTTTTGCCACTCAAGGTCTCAATCTACCTTGAGACTTTAAAAACATTCCACTGCCACTTTTAATCTTTTTGTAAGAGTGGGTTGGAATTAAATTCTTTAAATAGTGGATGATGAAGCATTTTTTTTTTTTTTGAACATTTATCAGAAACCTAACAAGGAATTGTCTCTTTTTTTTCTCTCATTTTCATTCAATGTCCACATTTGAATTAAACTGAAAATAATCCAAAGTAAACCTTCTATACTTGCTGACAGTGCTATCAGTCCACTACTGCCCTCTGCTGTTTCAAATGCATATGTCTGTGGTTTGATTCTGTAATCCCTCAGAGATCCTCAAGCAGTGCTGGATGGGCCAGTTCGAATGTTTTGACTCTGACACTTCTGATGTGAGAGCTTTACATTTTGCATTTTCATTTTTAAGAATCTAGTCAATATTCTTGTCCAGAAAGACTTGCAATGAGAGTAGAGAAAGCCTCTGAAGTTTTTTCATGTACAGATGAGTTTTCAGCCTGTGATAGGAGATGGGGAGTGACTCTGCTGTTCTGATTAAGGTTGGTGGTCAAGAGTGATGGCCAGGCTGTGGAGTAGGGAGGGAGAAGCAAAGCAGCCTGTTGCAGCAGAGGGCTGCTGTATATGTGGCGCTGCACATAAAACGTGGAAGACCCGAGGGCTTTGAATTCAACACAAGCAGCCACCTGTCACCTTGGCTGTCCAGGCCCCTTGGCTTTGAAACATTATGCATGAGCCTTTCATGTTCAGCATCTTCTCTTATACACATATGAAAAATGCATTTTCACAATCAGGCTTTAAAAACGACTTTTGCTTATTTTTATTTGTTTTATTTCTGTTTGAGTTTAATTTTCCTGGGTGTGAATAAAGCACACTGGGTTTTGTAAATGGTTGTAAGAACCTGTATTTTCAATAATCTATGGTTCTTATCATTATAATCCCCATCCGCCTAAATATTGTGATGGCTCCTTATGCGTTCGTACCTTTCCTGTGAAGCTGCAGCACCCCCAACAGGCACATGGATTTGAGCATCTCTGTTATGAACATCTCCAGGCAGCACTGCAGCTGGATGAACAGCCTACAAATCTCAGGGTGGATCTCGCCATCCTCTGGACTATAATATGAGAGAGGGAGAGAGAGAGAAAGAGAGAGTGCATCACAAAGTCAGAGAGGCGCACTATAAGGTAAAGGAGAGAGAGAGAGACGCTCAAGTTTCAGTGTCACAAGGCGTACCCGCACATAACACCACATGTTCCCATTTCACCATAACAGCTAAGTTACATTTATATTAATGTAGTACACATAATTATCTACAACAGCTTGAGTGACATGAGCTCAAATTCCTAAAAAACAGCAAAGCTACAGGCAACCAAAGGCACTGTGGGTGAGGGCCTTAATGTTGTTATACTATTGGTCCTCGCTAAGACAAGAGACAGAGTCAAACAATCAGGGTGAGTGGAGAGATTTTGCTCTTATCAGGGTAATTAGATAGGCCACCTTGACAGAGTATCTGTCAGCATCCTGCAGCTGCGGCTGTACAGTATTGACAGAATCATTATTGCATTATTTTGTTTGATATTGCAACTGCAGTGTAATTTGCAATATGTAAACAGACAGATTTTTCGATATTTACAGTGCAAGTTTGTTGCAGTTGAATATAATGCAATTATTACAATGTGCAATTTAATTTAGGCTCAGCTTCAAAATTTTTAGAAGGTCCACTCTGGAAAAAAATATGTGCATCCTCTTG
Source organism: Myripristis murdjan (assembly GCF_902150065.1). Classification (NCBI taxonomy): domain Eukaryota; kingdom Metazoa; phylum Chordata; class Actinopteri; order Holocentriformes; family Holocentridae; genus Myripristis; species Myripristis murdjan. The sequence goes on along the minus strand of NC_043991.1, from coordinate 7,554,859 downwards.
AAATTTAGTAATCTGAATGCCCTCATTTATATGCATATTTGTTTATTTATAGATATAGATCTAATAGATTGTGCACCATGCAGCACCATGGACAGTTCACCTGTGTGTGCAAACAATATGAGAGTTAAATATGGATGGATCCAGCCTTAATGATGCAGTTATCCCTCTCATGCTTGACTCCTTACCCTGAACCAGATATGACGGCGAGGTCTTGGTGTGCAGCCCGGGCCATGGAGCATCCTTTGGTCCGTGTGTGGTGCATCTGAGCCCGGAGAGACGGGCAGTCGGCTGATATCTCACCGACTGATATGACCTGCTCCCGGTACAGCGCAACGAGGGTGTTGAATTCTTGGACAGTCTGCAAACAGGCATCATCAATACCCAATGATGTGGTCGTTAAACTGGACGTGAGGTCCCATGCACGCTAGACTCTGCTCTGTGTCTGATGTAGGACACCGAGCAGGATCTGCAGCCAGCACACAACAAACAGACTGTTTTGAACATGAAACGGTATAAAATACATCTGATGATAATGCAGCTTCATAACAAGTCGTAGGCAGGTATTAGTAACCTGCAGCTGCAGGGTAACATACAATTCATACAAAATATAGCCTTGAAATCATTCCGAGCAACTGCATTTTATATGAATCTTTGTGCAATTAGGGCTCTACGCTCTACTACGCTTGCAAATGATGTTACATTGCCTCTATTTTTAATGCATTATACTCAGGCTGCTTAAAGACGAATCCCCTCTCAGCATTAGTCTCCTCCAACGTCAGCACTGATTATCCCGTCCTACTCACCATCCTGCTGCCGTCCACGGCCCCCTGGGTTTTACGGCTGCTCTCCGTGCTTTCCCGGCGCTCCGGGTCCGTTTGCGACGCTTTGGTGATCTGAAAAATGTTCGCTGCGGATCTGGGGCGTTTTTTACGCCCGTACGGTGCAGAACACATGCATACACACCCACCGCTGTAGCCCGCCCTAACGCAGAGGAACCGTCTTGTCTGAGAGTCGCTGTGTCCTCTATAAGACAGAGTAGAGCCTGAGGAGGATGCTGCAGGGCGTCGGAGGTGGTGGATGGTTAATGCTCCTGCAGGCTCGTTGGACAGGTGTGAGAGCGGGACGGAGTACCGGACCGGGCGGACACCCGCAGCTCGTTTTGCATCTCCTCAGCAGCGAGGCGAGTCACCTTCACCCCTCCTTAAGGCCAGCGAGCCTCCTCTCTCGGCGTTAACGTCGCGCGTTCACGTGTGAGGAGGATTCACGGGGAGCCAACAGCAAAACAATTCGTCACCCTCTGACGGTCCGTTAACTGTTGAGGAGCATCACCGCTCCAGAAAAACACATGTCTATCTATAGCGCAGCCGACCCAAAATAGACAGAAGGCTCTGGCGAGGTTTTCTTTCTTCGCCACACGTCAAATTTATACGAATGGCGTCGATGCAACCTGTCTCCATCGACCCGGTAATGGTTTTTAAGGCGCCCGAGGCAGTCTTCTTTAATCCCGTCCCATCGAAACACCCTTGAGTATTATGATGAATAAAATATCAGGTTGACGCGTCATGAGGTGGTGCTGAGTTTTATTTGAAAACACTTTGAGAGGCCTTTTTAATTGGCTACAGGAAAATGGCAATCTGTGTGTTGCCACCAAGTTTCATTTATCAATCCATTTTAGAAATCGAGTTAAATTCTTATTGGTTCGATAGTTCTTCATAAACAAGCCAAAATGTAAAGTCAGCTTTGCGATCATATTAGGCTACTTTTCATATTCATAAAGATGAACAAAGACACAAATTGATTCACACTTGGCATTGTTTGCTGAGGTGCTTAATTTCCATCAATGACAAGTTGAAGACATAACCTACCGAGGAATATATCAAACAGAAATAAAATTTGGCCTGCTTTTCCCTGAGAAAATGCAGGTTCCTCAGTTATTTTATACCCTAAAATAATGACCCCACTGTTAAAAATATAAAAACATATCATGTGCATAAGCATGAAGATAAGCACACTGATCAAATTAAATACTTTTTTTCCCCTTTCATTTGACTACTAATATGTTATAGAATACATTTTACAGTAAGAATAGCAGCAAATCCTGTAGGCAAAATAAACTAAATGTAGGGTCATTCATAGATGTAGGCTAATGCCATATCTGTTCTTATGGCTTATAACTCAAAACACTTAATGTATCAATATAAAATGTCAGACAATAGTTTGTTTTAACAACTCAACTCAAACTGACAATTTAATTAGATACACTCCACTATTAGAGACATTTTATTTCCTCTGAACATCACAACACATATGACAGAGTTTAAAAAATAATATCTTATTAATGCGAACATGATATTTTTTTTGCTTTTTCCTGTACAAGGTCTCCTACAATGCCTTCAATTCAAACTGCTTGACTTTTGCAGAAACTGAATACAAGATGGATAAAAGTGGGATTCTTCTCAACAAGCTACACAAAATACTCCATAGAGCTGGGGAAATTACTAGAAATGTTTGCCGAATTTATTAAAAAACAAAATACAGAAATATCTTAGTTTAAAGAAGTGTTATACTTTAAGTCAACATTTGTAGAAGAACAACTGGTGGTGATTTTTTTTTTTTTTTTGCACCATTCCTCTTCTCAGATTTTCTCAAGCTGATCAGCAGGTTTGTCAGCAACCATCTCCAAGTCATTCCACATGTTTTCAATGGGAGGAGAGCCTGAGCTTCACCTGGACCAGCAGAGGACATTCACATTCTTGTTGTGTATTTATGTATTTTTTCATCTTTTTAAGTCTTTTTTTTTATTACTGAGTCAATATATTTAAAAAAAACAAAACAAAACAAACAAAAAAAACTCAATAAATCGGAATATTGAACCACAATACTACAAGAATCACAATACTGAATTAAATACTGTGCATTGTATAAAGCAATGTCGTCATCAGTGCATTGTATTTGTTTTTGGAAATATGACTCAGTCTATGATTCAACCTTTTCCCATGGTCCTTGTGTTCTGAAAAGCAAACTAAAATCACAAAAAATATTGAATACCTGTAGAATCACAATAGCCTACATATCAAACCGACATCAAAGTAACATGATGGTATCAAATCAGGAGACACGGATATTGTCCCAACTTTACGACCGGATGTGCATACTGTCTGAGGAGTTCTTTTTTGTTTTCAAGACTATTTAAAGGGAAAGTCCACCCTAAATCACCATTCAACCCAAAAACTACGGCTTTATACTGTGGGTGGGAATCACTGAGTAACTCACAATATATTGTAAAATATTAGCTATGATACATCACGATATCTGTAAGTGAGGAAGAAAAAATACCCTGGAAAAGAAGAAAAAAGCAGGAATCGATCATGTTTTCAGTGTTTTAATATGCACAGCGGCTACATGAACATGACAGAACAGGTCCAGTTAAAATACCTAAAGACTCAAATGTGCTTTCTGTGCAAATTAAGTTGAAAACTCAATTATCAGTACTAGGCACAAGGATATCGATAATGTCTTGAACTATTGTGATGTATTACATTATCAGTTTAATTGTTCCACCCCTGTCAACTGTGGAACCACTATAGTCGTGTGTCCGTCATGTTGTTAATTGGCCCCTCAACTCAAACCAAAGTCCAGAAACATGTCAAGAACAATCAGACAAGCCTGGATGTACTTTAAATCAGCATGTAATGTCTCTGCAAAAGGACTAAACACTTTCCTTAAAAAAATAAGTAAACAAATACATTCCAAAAATACTCAATATTCGATATTCCTTCTGCCTGTTCTGCTGTATGTTTTCTATTATTTTTGTATTACTTTTCTCAAGTATTCAACCCATTTGGCCATACCCACATTTTGTTGTAAAGTAACTGAATACTCTTCTGAAGGTACGGTGTTTAAAACCATGGCAGGTGAGTTTGGAGGAAAACAGGAAGCCTAAAGCCCTTAGCCGTCCTCTCCCTTCTGCCCCCTCCCCACTGGGCCGCTGGAAATCAGCTTTGCAACTGACTGACAGCGCAGAAAAGCTCCCCGGCTCCTGAAGTTCCTTGGTTTGGCAGATGCCCAAGCCACAAATTTAATTTGAAAGCAACTTGCTGACCAAGGATGCTGTAATATCGCTGACATTCTGACATATTATCTTATTCATTTACAGTATGTTCTCTACATGTAGGGATTACTTTTCTTGATTCAATCAAAATGTAATTGTATTAAACCTACCTTTTAAAGTGAAACACATGCAGTGCCTTCAGCCTGTGAGTGCAGTGATATCATGGTGGCATGATAGGTAGTATGTCCTAAGGGATGTGTAAATTGTTGTGATAAGCCAATAATAAATATAAAGAGCACTCTGGCCAGATGTTCATAAGTGTCAGGTGATTGTTAAAACATCAAGATTCCTGATACTACTATAAGAGACAGATTATAAACAACAGATTTTACAGTATTTAATTTCTAACTCAATTCCATACTAATATGTAAGGCCACCTGCTTGCTGTTGCTGTTGCTGTGCATTGTGTATATGACTATTAATAAATCAGAGGTTATTATGTCTGCAAATACTGTATCTACAATTAATGAGTTCTGTTTATAATGTGGCCAGAGGCTCCTTCCAGGTCCCTGAGTGCTGGTGCACCTCGATAATATAATATTATGACCTGAGCAGAGCACCTGCTCCAGGTGACGTGCTGTGGCTTTTTCTACTCTCTCGGTCTTTTACCGTTGAACCACAGCCTTGGTTATGGCCAATTAAGATTGCCAATAAAGCTTAATGACTCATACAGGATACATTACTCCAGATGCTGCCGGCTAATTTGGTCAGAGCACATTTACAGCCATCATCAGGTTTACTGCAGGTTTCCAAAAGACGACGCTGCGGCACCAAGTTCTGAATATTTCAACGGCCGGGCAATATGGCAGCAACACGTTCTGTAGCTCACTAAAAGTTGGCCCCTGTTGCATAAATCAAACATAGTAATAAGTTAATTAACAGCCAATACTGCTCTGTGTATAATTTCTGGTTGTTGTATCCTTACACACTCACTTATCCATGCTTGAAAAGTACTATATAAATTATGATTATTATTATTTGTTATGGTATTTACTACTTGTTATTAACTGTTAGAAAAAGATAACCTAAATGTTTGAATTCAATAATTAACAGCTTTTGTGGATTCTGAATCTGTCAAACTGTTGAAAAGGAGTGTACTGCAAAGCTATAATATTCTTGATTCCCTTTATGCTCTCTTTCCCGTGACATGCCTGCATGTTTGAACTGTAAAAAAAACAAAATGTCCCGTGGATCATCTGTCCTGACAGACACCCCGCAGGGACTGCTCAGCTTCCAAAGGGCCTGACAGCACACGATACGTTTTTAAGCAGCAGAGGGTGGCTTTTTCTAATTGTTTTCAATGTAGTTGAAGCCTTTTGCACACTACTTTTGCCCTTCTGGTTGAATTTTTCGACATCACTGTCAGTTTTTTTATATTGTCCAGTCAAATCAACAGAGAGAAATAAACATGGCAGATCAGAAGAAGTGTTCAGGACCCAACAAACCAGAGGTACCACAATTTATGCAAAAATAATCAGGACTGAAGGTAAAGTAGTGATGCACTTTTTTTTTTTTTTTTTTTACTTGTTATCTGGGCTTCAACAATCAGTGGCTCCACATCTTTTGTAGTCCAGCCTTTAAAACGTATCCTGCATGACAAAACGAGTCAGACAGCCACCTTTGCTCGCCTTCCATCAAAACAGATTTGCTACATACTTCCCAGTTCAAAATCTTACACTTTTCCCTAAACCTTAACTGAGGGTTTTGGTCGGTGTCCAGTCACAATGAAGAACGAATGAGAACACACACTCACAGACCCCCCAGGCATACACAAATTCATGTTAGAAATAAAGGAAGGCAGCGCACTCCGACTCTTTTACTTAGGTTTATTCTTCACCAAACCGGCGTTTCGGCAGAGCCTTCCTCAGGGACTCCAGTAAAACTCCAGTAACATACATTGGGCCTCTCAATAAACTTAAACTTCAACTCATGTCCTGCATAGGATCCCACTTCTTGACTTCCATATCTTGGCGAGATGTACTCTACTTCCTTCACAGCAATTTAACATCGACAACATAAATTTGATTTTTGTGTACTGACACAGCTGGAAAATTCAGACGACCTGTTGGTCTAAAGAGCCTCCCTCCAAACAAAACAAAACAAAACAAACACTGTAACAGCACTGCAACTTCTTTTATTCTTAAACACACCTGTCTGTCCCTCAAGAGAAGAAGAAGTAGATGAGCATGAGGATGAGCAGAGCCAGGATCCAGTTGATTGAGTGGATGTAGATGATGACGAGGTCCATGTCAAAGAGCCAGCCACGCATGTCAGCCAGATCCAGAGCATCCAGGGTGAAGCCTGCAGGGGCGAAGCGCCAGCGCCGGCCGGCTGTCGCTGCCTGTCTCTGGTATCCTGACGTAAACAGAAGGAAACGCAGGGTGGGCGCAAGGACGGCAAAGTGCTTAAACACAGATTTTCACTCTCATGATTCTGATTTCTTCTATGTTTTGCTTTATTTGTGACAGTTTTTTTATTATTATTGAAAATGGTGTTTAACATAAAATATACAAAGAAGTAAACTGTGATTTTTACCTTTTTTATTTCCATATTAATCTGGATTAAATTCACATCTGAGGTTTTTTATGTTTCTTTCTTAAGATTTTAGTTACTGTTCTTTTAAGGTGGAGTGGGATTGCTTTGAAAAACGCTGTAAAGATAAGGTTTATGATTACTGTTCAGTTCTAAAAAGATTCTGTCTTTCTTGTAATTTATACAGTCAGCGATGTCATGATAGGACGAGGTTAGAGAATGAAAATGAGGTCAAGAGAAGGGCAGAGGAACAGCATGTACTCGAAAGTCCTACAGCAAAATAACCTTAGAGGGAGTGAGAGGGGGGTGCAGGGATAGGACAGAGTGAATTTCTTAGAAAGATTAAACCTTGTTATGCTAGAAATGACTGATGAAGACTTTGCTTTATTTGTTACATAAGAGCATTTATGCTGAAAGCGGTCTTGAAGACAGTGACAGGCAGCATGTTTGTCAGCAGAGGTAGTCAAGCATGCACTTTGCATTTCAAATGTTTTGTAGAATTAAGGCACTTGCAGACTCCCAGCAAAGTCACTGGTACAAAACATGAAAACAACAGTGAGGACGGCCCAGACAAAATACTCCCCATGACGCCGGTGTGGTGAGGTATTTTCACGCCACAGCTGTGGCAGTGGTGAAGGAAAAAGGATTAAAGACACACCCTCCCACACCCCGCTTAGCCCTGGGCTGTTTTTTCAGACGTGGGATATCTCCAATCATGGCCAGTCCAAAGCTTACTAAACCCCACTCCAGAGCTTGGCTATCCCTGATTCTCTGGGTTAAGGTCTGTTGCATGAATCGAGGTTAGAATCAGGGTTAAAAAACAAAAAACAACAGAATATGTTTGAATACTTTTAACCCAGGGCTAACTGTGAGCTCTGGGTGCTAGTGTGAATTTAAGATAGCCTAAGCCCTGGACTCTAGTTAGACCATGCCTAAGTGTGAAAAAGGCTATAGACGATTTTTGTTGTGGCTGTATAATGTGCAATCTTGCAATGTATGCTCACAATTTGTTTTCTCTGGAAACTTGTTGCAATGAAACAGCAATGGAAAAATAAAAAGTTCTCTCAGGCTCAAACTTCTGTGGTGTTTTGGCTCTGCAGTAACTTGGCTTTACAGTAACTTCACTGGACATCTGCAGGCAACTTTAAGCCTATATGACACTTTTACAAAGCTTTATATTAAACTGTGGAATCCCTAAGCCTGACACGATATCCACAAGAAAAAAAAAATGCAAAAAAGAAAGAAAGACAACTCACCCCAGAAGATGCGGAAGCGTTTGCGACAGTTGGGAAGGGGCCACTTTGCACAAGTCGCTTTTTGGAAGTTTAGCTTCCGGGCTTGGTAGACTTTTGGGAAGAAGGTCTTTGCTGTCTGGTTGAGCTCTGAGGGAATGAGAAACAGCAAACTACGTGAATGTGAGTGTTGGATGCAGTACACCCTCCATTCCTAATTACTGCTCCCTAATCACTAAGGCAGTTTAGGAAAATCCATCTGTCTGTGGGCGGCAGCTTCTGTGAAATTTGTGTGGTATAAAATTAGATGTTATCGATCATTACCACAGAGGAGCGTATACTGTGGGCAGCTCACCTTTCTGGAAGTGTGTGTGGGAGATGAGGGTGCGGCAGAGGGGGCAGGGTGTGTTGGTCGGTCGGTTCTTGGCTAGGGTGCGCAGACACGGCTCACAGAAGATGTGACCGCAGGGCTGACAGCTGTAGGGGCTGTAGTAGACATCCAGACACACAGCGCAGGTGTAGCCGTCTCGATCCTCCTCCTCACTGTCTGTCAGCAAGCCACTCACACTCTGTGTCTGCGCCCAAACGCACACGCACATTCATTAACATGCATAAGACGACGTTAAACTGCTAATTCTGCAGAGCGAGAGCACACTACAGAGAGAGGATGCTGGAAGTTTGAATAATGAAGATTGTGTTAAAATATAATCACGGTGTAGTTAAAAACACTGATTATGTTTAAAAATTTGTGAAATGCATGAATTAGTGTATTTTTCACAGATGTCGTAGCTTTGCTCTTCAGTTTGTGGCTTCCTTTACCTTCAGTATTTTGGTATTACTGCCCACTTTCTGTACAGGATTATGTCAGGTGTAGGAGTTGCCCTTCTTTTTCCTCAATGCACCTGCTCCCTCCTTCTCTTTTCCTTCTTTGAACACTGCCAAATGATGCAACTTTTAAAATGGCAAAAAGGAACTAGAAATGCTCCGACAAGAATTTGCATTTGCCCTTATAGACTCTGGGCAAGGTTTGTCCCTCCGTTCATGCATAACACAAAGGGGGACTTGCACTCCAATCACCTCGTCGAGTACCATTGTGGGAGAGAGCTCAAAGGGATGAGAGACTGTCTTTGGTTTGGGTCACCAGAGAGCTTTTTGACATCCTCTAGTCCGGATTTAAATCATCTCACTAAGAGATTTGTCATCCATGAGAGTGGTACATGGAGGACTGGGACACTGGTTCACCAATCAAATCAAGGCATTAAAAATGTTTTCTCATCTCCCTATACTCATGCGGCCACCCACACACCACCAGCATCAGCTGTTATTAAATTATTCAAGGTTGCTTAAAATTTAAAAGCCTTGTCCACTGCCCAATGGGCTGCCAATAATTTCCATTCCACAGAGATTCCTCTATATTCATTATCTCCGCCAGGCAGCAGCCTCGAGGAGATCGTGTGTGTTCGTCCTGTATGTCTGTGTGTGTGTCTGTCCACAGCTTATATTGCAACCTTGAGCCTGAACTTTTTTTGTGCACAGTTATGCCTATATGATGTTTTTGCACGTTCCGCTCTCTCTCTTTATTCACCATCTAGCTCGCTCGACCACCATCGATATTAAAATGTACCATGGATGTAAGTGCATAACACAAATGGGCCATATTGTATCTCTCTATACCTGAGATTATTCTTCACAAAAACAAATAAAATAAAATATGAAAAGACAGTGGGTCTTCCTAGGCTTTTCAGACCTGTGCAGAAACACTGACAGGGTTAATGGTTTGTTTATGCAACAAATAAAACAGTGAAGCCGTGCGCCCACACTAATTATGGTATGGCCTGATGTCTCTCACCTGTTCCTGCTCCAGCTGACTATGGAGCCAGCGCTCTCTCCTCCTCTGTTTTCTCCTCTGACTCTTCAGACGGTTCCGCTCCCTTTTGCTCAGTCTGTTTGAGGCCGGGGAGGTGCTGGTGGCCTGGGGCTGTGAGGGGGGAGAGACGAGCCAATGTACACAAGTAAAAATCACGAGCCAAGTCACTGATACAAAAGGTGAGACAACAGAAAATCGAAAAGACACTCTCACAGTAGATTACTGCTCATTAACGGGTTTGTGCAGTGTTGATTCAACAACCAGTGGTTTGCTAAAAACTAAACAACTGTCTGAAAGAAAACGAGTCTTTTTAGCCACTCTGTTCCTATTCTGACCTGACGAAACAGTTTGAAAGGTGCACTATATTTCTATGTGTCAAAAAATACAGATACTATGTGTATGCCAAATAATCCTCACTTGATTTCTATGTATAAAATTTGTATTGTATAGTATCTTGAATGCTGTTGTTATTGCTTACAAGTGTATTATATTGTATTCATGATTTTGAGATCTGTAAGCTATTTGCATGTCACTGATGACGCCCCCTAGGGACCACAGATGAAAATTAGCATACACCTTTCCAAGATGCAGTACATTTGCCCATGTCAAATAATAATAAATAAATAAATAAACAGCTGAAGCGTATGCCAGATCAAGACTATCCTGGATCAAAACATGGCTGATTAAACCACCATGACAGCTTTAACAGAGTTCATGGGCATCTTTTTCCTAATTCAGGAGGAGCCACATACCATAACGTCCTCCTCCTGCTCGGCAATGCTGTCAGAGATGGTTCTCCCTCTCAGGAACATGGGTGAGTCAGAAACTTCCTCATGGTCAGCTGAAGTGACAGTGGACGACCCGAGGCTCTCCACAGCGGGCAGCTGCTGCCGGTCCAGCAGTGACCGTCTCTCTCTGGAAACAGCTGAGTAGCAGGCGACACTGTTAAACGAACCTTCAGCAACAGTTTCTAGCTGTTGAATCGCGTGATACAGCACGGGTGAATGTGCAGACTCATCTGTCCTTGTCCTCACTATCTCAATAAGAGGTTTGTCCACGGGGCCTGCGGGGCAGAGATCTAAGGACCTGCTGGAGGTATCGAGGTCTAAACTGCTCTTTTTTCGATGAGAGATGCTATACAACGGCTGGAGAGGAAACGACTTGGTAGCTTCGGTCTCAGTCAGCTGGGGCGAGGCGTCTGCACGGGCCGTGGCTTGTGTGTCAGGGTCGACACGCGACATGACGGCACAGTTAAGCTGCAAACAAGCCAGAGTGTTGAGTTCCGGCTTTCCCTCTTCGTCCTCGGAGCCCTCCGTGCCGCGCTGCAGGCCGGCCGGTCCCCTCTCTGGCCTCGTCCTCCTTGGCTGGACCATGTGAACAGAGTGTCTGTGGTCATGGTCCACGCGGCTTTTGCTGAGGTGGACAGTGATGTCCTGGCCACAAGGACACCTGCTGTGGTTAATAAAATTGAAGCCGCCCAAACGTGCACCGCAGTTCTGGCAGTTCAGTTTTCCTACAGTCCACTGGGCCTACAGAGAGAAACAGACAAATAAATAATTAAATAAATAAATTGTAAGAACAACCCAACTGGCTTGTATAAACAATCATGTCCGAGCAACTTCACTGGTTTCTTTGATATCCTTCAACATGCCCTGATAAAATGGTAATAGTTGTGAACAACAAATAATGAGGACTGTGATGAGAAGTACAGCAGAAAGCAGTTATACTTTTGAATTATTGTTTACAATCAAGTAAATAAAAAAAATAAATACAAGTAATTAACCTCAGAATTAAAAAAAAAAAAAAAAAAAAAAACCCAAGCAAGATAGTTAATTATATAAATATGGCAAGCACTACATTCAATTCAGTTTGAATTTAATTCAGACTAGAACAACATTTTAATAAAATGTATTCATAAGAGAATACACTGGAAACTAAAATTAATCTGAGCTTGTTCCCAAGTTATCTAGTGAATACAAGAGAACACACACACACACACACACACACTTACCTGGTGGACTGAGGTCAGTATCCATTCTGGCAATGTGTCAACATTCACATGCCAAATACTGCAAACAGCAGCAGTGCTGTCATCTGTGGTGTCAATCTGCTTCACACACAAAACACAAAAAGAAAGAAAGAAAGAAAAATCACTCACGGCAATTCCTTGCAGCCTGTATCTTAACCCTGACTGTCAGCAATTTCTCTGGCTTTTCCTGACAAAAACAGGCACTGTTATTTTTTATTTCCCCAACAGCGATGCCTGCCAACCAATTTATAATTTATAACATTATGTGTTAGAATGAGTTCACCAAAGTCTCACAGGCAGAAAGAGCCATTTAGGTGGAGAGTTCATTTGTGTTAAAGTGAAGACCAGAGTTTCTAAACACAAGATGCAGACGGCAGCATTTCTCACACAAATTGGCACCTACTGGATACAAACACGTTGAGTCTATGAAGCTCTTGCGACACCTCCTGCAGCGTAACATGGTAATCCCCCTCGGGCTGTCCATGGATAGGTTTTCAGTCCAGTTCTGCAGATAACAGTCAAAGTCAAGTCAAAAATTCATGCAGTAGCTAACCTGCACACCTCAGAAAGGAATGTGGGCTTTTGTTGCCCCGTTTCCCTTAAAGACCCTTTTTTTGTATTATTTATTTGCACACAATAAAAACAGTAAATACACAGCATGTAGTAAAATTAAAGTATCATAACCACATTAGACAAATAAATTCTAAGGTTGTTTTTTTTTTTTTTTTTTTTAATTCTGAAAAAAATCCTCATGTAGGGTGAATGTGAGTAAGAGAGATGGCATGTAGGAATCTCAAAAGTAAATAATTAGCTAGTACCTTTGCTTGTCCAACAGCTTCCAAGATGAAATTTGAAGCTCATGCATTTAACAAGTTGAGGGAAACAGAGCAGCAGAGCTTCCCTTCATATTGTCAATCATCTGTTCTCCAATTACTACTGACCAACTGTGGACAAAGTAGAGGGAGCGAAACGAGGGTCTTCCTGTTTTTCCTCAACCTTTTCCTCAACCTTAACCAATCATAATTTTATTACATCCAGTATCCTGAGCACACTTTCAGTATGGGCGGGTCCAGGAATGTCAAACTACACACCATGAAGAACCGAGAGGCTGCAGGTTTTCACTCCAACCAACGACAACAACAAAGGGGCCACTCTTTCAGCACTTGTGATCTGAATCAGAATAATCTGGAATCAAACCCTTTATTTTCTGGACTTGGATCATTTTTAATAACTCTCTATGTGTCCATCTGCTGGATAAATAACAGAAGAGAAGTTATTATTCATCCTCCATCTACAAACCTACAACATACAATTAATCTTTGGACACAACAGCAGCATGTGCATCTTTTTTGATAACCGAGCCACTTGTAACGATCACACGAAGCTGTGAGAGCTAATAAAACGTTCATGGTACTTCCTCATGGCTCGTCCAGCTGGTCCATTAGGCTGCAGGGGCGGCAGCGGCAGGGCAGGGCGCTCCTCGGGGGCCGAGGATAAGCCCACTGTTAATCATTACAGAAAACGACTTTGTGTGCTCATGTTAAACTGTGGAGCACAATGCAGGCAGTGTTGATTTGTTCAAACAACATGTAGTAATTACAGATAATAAAACGAGATCATTTTTTTTTTTGAAGTAAACATTGAAAATCTGTGTTTTAAGTCATTTTCAGTGAGCACCGACCCTGCACCCCTGTTCAGGATTCACCCACAGATTAACATAAGGCGCCTTTATAGATGCCAGTTAATTTCTGGTACCAGTAACCTGGCTCACAAACATGTGAGCCATGTGAGTGGGGAGCCCCTCCACTCCTCACCACTCCCAGCCAATCAGCATTTAGAGGTGGGATCATTAGGGGTGCATCCAGTATCCATGCACCTTGTAATTGGTTAGCATCCTATTGCTCACCTGATATTGGTCAAACATCTTCATTTCACATGCATATCTGTCTACAAATTCAGGAACACTCTCAAATCACCTTTTTCTGTCCTCCTGGGCGGTCAGGGAGTGCATGCTGGTGTGTGTGTCACCTGAGACTAAGTTCCCCTTGCTGCTTGTCATCTTATTGTGTATTTTCTTTAATTATAAGGACTGCAGCTAAGTGTGTATCATTTTGTATAATGCTATTTCACTTACCCTTGGTCTTATTTCAGTAATTTATTTTGATAGTGTATTATGTTTATTACTTATTTGTATTTATTTCCTTCTGTCTTTTCTTAAAAACAACACACACGCCCCAAACATACGGACCATTTCCTTCAGTTTGTGAATAAAATCCTTCGGTTTGACAAATTTGTGTTAAATGCCATCATTTATCTCGCTCTGACCGGGGAGCGGTCCCCGGCCAGTTCATTCCAGGGTTTCCACCACAAACCCTTGGGTTCATTAAAGGTTCAAGTTATTTCTGTAAAAGTGTCTGAAAATGTTTTGTCAGTCCACCCTGAATCCACCCACCTAGGTGGAATCAAATTAAATGTATCTCGAGTTATGTTTTGAGTTCTGAAAACCCCTAAGACACCATTTAATCTGGATTAAAGGTTGGACTGGATAACAAAATCCGGGTAAAAAAAAACTCATAATCTGTTTTCAAATAGCCAATTTTCAGATTTAACTCTACCGGATCACTTTTATCCTGAACCATAAGTTTTGAGAAAGTGGCAGCAGGTGATTTCACTGATTATGATGGTGATTATGCTCCTCGTGGCTCCAGTGACGGGAACACGGGTACAAGCTACTACATTAATAACTCTATTTTTTTTTTTTTTTTTCAGCGCACTAAATACACAACACAAAAGTAAATTTCATTAAACATTGCTAACTGTGGTCAACTAATGAACACTACCTGCTATTTGTGAGAAACCCACTTTTATAGCCGGAATAGGCAAATCACTTGGAAACAGTACAAACTATTAATATCTCTCTGATCTTATTGTTGGCACCTTTTATGTCAATTTAACTGTTTGCTCCTGGAAGGTTCTTAGTTTTTAACACTTTCAGTTGCAATATATCTTGGAGAAGAACTTCTTACAAAGGTAAATAAGAGCTCATATAATTGTGGTGATGCACATTTATTGAATTGATAACTGGGCAGGCAGCCTTTTTATAATATTGGATCCTCTAATCTGAACACCTGCCACCTTTGTGAGGCAAAAAAAAAAAAATAAGCCAATTTAAGCCAAAGCTGGTTAGTCACCCATTTAGTCCACTACATTTAATTCAGGTACTTATTGGATGTAATATCGACTTAGTATCAGAATGAATAGGAGTAATTCTGACAGTGAGGTAGCTGCCATCCAGTATTTTAGCATGGCCACACACACACACACACACACACACACACACACACACACACACACAATGAAGCCCCAAACAGCTAACGAAATTGAAAACAGACGGAGCCGCAAACATTAATTACCATTTGAGTTCGCGACAGCTATTGTGCTTTAACTTTAACTGCCATAGCTGCGTTTCGAAAAAAAACTACAACTAGTAAAAAATAAACAAAACGTCCTCTAATGCTAACTGTTAGCCCGCTAAGTTAACAACAACAACAAAATAGCGGTGTGGAAAAATGCCCTTACAGAGGAAAACGGTTTGATTCAGACCGTGACACCTGGCACATTCATGTCCTCGTCACAAAAAGACGCCTACCTGGTGGCTGGAGAGCATCCTGGAGTCTTGGGAATAAAGAAAAGCTGTTTGAAAACAAAGAAATACACAAGTTGAGCAGCTCATGGAGAACGGTGACGCTCGCAGCGTGGACGAATACGGAAAGACAGATGGTCCAAAAGTGTTAGACGCGATATAAAAAAAAAAAAAAAAAAAAAAAAGAAGAAGAAGAAGGAGGAGGTGACGTAGTGGCTGGGAGAGTGCAAATGTCTTTGCAGATGCACGCTCAGCTAATTGCATTGCATTAGAAGCGATGTTAAAAAGATCTACTATAACTATTTCTGGGAATAATTCAGAGTCATGTTACAATGTATTGATAATATCCATGGCAATCTACTGAGACTGCGTCTTGCAAAGCAGTGCGATGTTGACCATAAAGTTCAGACTACCACCTTATAGAGCTCCTCTTATCATTTTTACATTATCACTTTTGCCTTAATCCCTCAAATGCGTTCAATACTTCGAGAGTTTAAAGTATTGCAATTTTTTTTTTTTAAATGTTTGCTAGGATTATTTGTGGAGAGCCAATAGTTTGCGGAGGTGGCAGACTGGCAGACCGCTAATCAAGAAGATTCAGTGTATTCTTACACTATTGTTGTTATGACAACTAGAAAACGCCAGGTGGCAGTATCCTGTCGCCCACAGTGCGCTGACCATGGTGCTGAATTGAAGGGAGTAGTAAACTTTGTCAACCAATTAAATGATAATGTTTGGCACTGGCTATTTAAATAAGGAGGGTTTTTTTTTCCTTAATGTGAAACGTGTCTTTGAGTTTTGCACCCACTGCAAAACTCTGCCTTAACAAATTGGATAAATAACTCTCGTATTTGGTTTATTTATTTTATTTTTGTTCTGAAAGCAACTGAACACGGAATCACAGTATCCCGTTTGCTTTAAGAATAATATATGACACAGAAAATGATATTATATTTGTTTCCTAATTCAGTTTCACGGTTTACAGTTTTTTTTTTGTTTGTTTGTTGTTGTTTTTTTAAATCACAGCAACAATCAAACTACAGTGTAACGACACGTGATCATAAAAATGTCTTGAAACAAGTTACCTTGCATTAGAAAGTGATTAAATCATCTCACCATAATGACAGCTCTTTCCACTTGTTTTAAGAAAAATAAGATTTTAAGACGAAAAAGCTGGGATTAATGATTTTCTCTGCAGAATAGAATAGAATAGAATAGAATAGAATAGAATAGAATAGGAAAATTCCACAAGTGTTATATGATATGGACTCACTGAGCTATTTAACTCCGTTACATCCTCACAGCTAAGTGACGCATTTTCCATCACCAGTATAAGCATCATTCTCCGTCACCGACCGAGACGCGGACTTTAGACACTCTGCTGCTCGAGTGGCGCGGTGCGTCTCCCACAGTTCACTATGCGCGCTTCAAGGGATGGGTTGCGTTGCGCACCGGGGTTTCTACCAAGTTACTGAGGGTCTCCAAACACTGCGAGTTTACCAACATGGAAGGAACAAACAACACGACAGCCTCCTGGTCTCAGTTTGATAGCCTTTCCAACAAAACCTCAAAAGCTGAAGATGAGGAGGTGAAGCTGAGTTATCAAATAGTCACATCCTTCCTCCTTGCCACACTCATCCTGTGTGCCATATTTGGGAACGCGTGTGTTGTTGCGGCTATTGCTTTGGAGAGGTCTCTCCAGAATGTGGCCAACTACCTAATCGGCTCTCTAGCTGTCACCGATCTGATGGTGTCGGTGTTGGTGCTGCCCATGGCAGCGCTTTACCAAGTCTTAAACCGCTGGACCCTCGGACAGGTTCCCTGCGACATCTTCATCTCTCTCGACGTGTTGTGCTGTACATCATCAATATTGCACCTGTGCGCCATCGCTCTGGACAGATACTGGGCAATAACCGAGCCAATAGACTACATGAAGAAAAGGACCCCGAGAAGAGCTGCGGTTCTCATCAGTGTCACTTGGCTTGTCGGCTTCTCCATCTCAGTTCCGCCCATGCTGATCATGCGCTCCCAGCCCAGCAGTATGGCAGAGGACAGGGCAAACCCCAAGCAATGCAAGATAAGGCAAGACCCCTGGTACACAATTTACTCCACATTCGGGGCTTTTTACATCCCGCTGATTTTGATGTTGGTTTTGTACGGACGGATATTCAAAGCTGCCAGGTTTCGGATCAGGAGAACCGTGCGTAAAACGGAGAAAAAGAAAGTGTCCGACTCTTGTCTGGCACTGTCACCAGCCCTGTTTCACAAAAAGACCAGTGGAGACGTGGGTAAAAGTTGGAAAAGGAGTGTGGAGCCCAAGCCGCTGCCGAGCGTAAATGGGGCGATTAAACACGCAGAGGACGGCGAGTCTCTGGAAATTATCGAAGTTCACAGTAACTCGAAAAACAACCTGCCGCTGCCTAACACGCCAAACACCGTGCCCCTCTTCGAGAGCAGACACGAGAAGGCAACCGAGGCGAAGAGGAAGATAGCCCTGGCACGGGAGCGCAAAACGGTAAAGACACTGGGCATCATTATGGGCACCTTCATATTCTGCTGGCTGCCTTTCTTTATCGTCGCTCTGGTCATGCCCTTTTGCCAGGAGTCCTGCTACATGCCTCGCTGGCTGGAGGATGTCATAAACTGGCTGGGCTACTCCAACTCCTTACTCAATCCCATCATTTACGCATACTTCAACAAAGACTTCCAAAGCGCTTTCAAAAAAATAATCAAGTGTCATTTCTGCAGACCGTGAGCCCACAAACGATCTAACCTTTGCGGTGTGGTGAGGAATTCCATCTTAGACTCTCATCTTTGCCCAGTTCCCTCCAAGGGGATTATTGAATCTTAATCTAATGATATGCATTTCAAGGTGAAGAAAGGCATAAATGCCAGGACAGTCCTAAATCAGTGTAAAAGTGGCAAAAATAGATTGTTCTGAATTAAGAATGATGTTTAATTGTAAGGAGGGCTATCATAATTATTATTGCTGATCATCACCATCTTTATCGGTGTTAAAATATTCCCTGAAATGTCTGTATGCATAGATGAAGCTATGACCCTTGGATTGAAGATCCATGTTCCTTACCCTGCTCTGTAATGTTTAATAAATCATGTCTTTTTCTGAAGTCATGCATTTACATTTGTGCACAGGGCTCATGGATAGCCTGTACATTCAACATCAATGAACCAAATCAATTTAATAAAATAAGTGATGACAATAAAAAATAAGGCTGGTCTAAAAACCAGAGTCTACTTTAAAACTGTTAACTGTGTTTTTCCCTTACAATTCCCCATAAGAAGATTCAAAGATAGGAAATACATTTTGTTCTACATTGTTTGAGAACATGCATATTCTCTATCTGATGGTTGCAACGCTTCATTCACACTTAAATAGAGAGAAATAGTCCACGCCAAGATGCCGTTGATTTATGGCTGCAGCGTTACATCATTTAGAAAATATCTAGATGTACTGTGCATCATTTTATACACATTTCACTGGAATTTGGCAGGACATGTTTGGTATCTTTAGAAACCACAGGATCTGTCCAGAATTTTAAATAATGTTTTGGCCCCTCAGCAATGACAAACCCACCAGTGGGCACAGAAGAGTTGAAGAGGTTAAACTGAAATCTCTCTCTCTCTCTCTCTCTCTCTCTCTCTCTCTGTCTCTCTCTCTCGCTCTCTCTCTCTCGCTCTCTCTCTCTCTCTCTCTCTCTCTCTCTCTCTCTCTCTCTCTCTCTGTGTATGTGTATGTGTATGTGCATGCATTTCCTGTGCCAATCTTGAAAAAACTCTGAATATTGTAAGATTAGGAAGGATTCAAGTGACTGGTATTAAAACAGGCCCATGCAGGCATTAAATCATCACACTGTAAGTCTGATTACCCCTTGAAACTAAAATACGCAATCAGAGGTGGCTATCCCACAGCATCCACTATTGCACTGTCCTTGAGCAAGGCACACAGGGCATTCAAACAAAGCATATGCAGTTTTGTTGGGCAGGTCCCAGGTGTGGATTTATCTAACTGTATGAAGGTGAGGCATGAAATCATGTATCATGTCATGCTAAATAAACATTTAAAACCAAAAGGAAATAAAAGACAGAGAGAAAACGAAATAGAACAAAGCTGAAAAAAAAAACAAATAGTCCTCATACCAAGGTTTTAGATTTCACAGTTCACTTGAAAACTTATGTCATTGCTTTAATCTGGTTACATAACACAAAATGTCAGCAAAGTGACAGATCAAAGACACGATGTAAAACGATACATGCAGTGACTTCAAATTTGTTACAGGTGGACATTATTGTTCTTATATATAAAAGTACATAGTTTTCACCATTAACCGCATTTCTGTCAGGATCCTGCAGGGTGGCCAGGTGGTTGGAGAGCCTGTCCACTAACCTCAGTGTCACAGAATTTGATCTTCCACAACAAAAACTGCGTCATCCTTGTCAAAATGTCTTCAAAAAAAGACACTGAACCCCACCCTCAAACCACTGTGGGGGTTATCGCCCCCAGCTGCACCTGCACTCTGATCCCCTAATAAAATGCATACGTGGATGTGTACCTCAGTGGTGGAAGAAAAAATCCTATTACAGTATAATACGCTTGTTAAAAATCATTTCGTCATTCCTGAGGTGACACTGACATGGAGCGAGAATAATAACAAGAAATTGGATGGCAAACACACACACACACACACACACACACACATACAGATACACATACACACTGGTTATAGTTTCACTCACTTGCCGCTTTGCTCGCTCACACACTCAAATATAAAGACAAACTCATCCACACACACACACACACACACACACATGCACACATTGGGGGTTCCTCGTGCTGCATCTCACTTCTCTGTTCCTCCGTCACTCAGAGCTTCACAACACCAGTCTGTCTAAAGGGCTCAATGGAGCACACAGATGGATGCTGGAGAGCTGGTTGCCATAGCGACATATGGGGGATGCAAACTCTGGGGGCCTAAGGGCAATTACCTGATCAAAGGCCCGCTGCAATACAGGAATACAGAGGGGCGTATGGTGAGGGGCCCACAGTTGGCGGCCGGCGCAGACACACATATGCACTGATATTTGCGGCAATTACCTCATGTTGTCATACGCAGTGACTTAGTTTCCCTTGAAGGCATGCATTTCCAAACAACAGCATTTGCTCACAATGTGAACAGAACGGCGAGCAACTGGACAGAGTGAATAACCAAACTTTACTCTGACCTTGGACCTTCACGGCACTGTGCAAATGCCTGTCAGTCATGGCAGCTCCTGTTGTCAGCAAGGATGGCCTTGTCTGTTCACACTTCTTATAAAAAAAAAAAAAGAGGGGAAATAATCCTATTGCTAGACTTGTTCACTGAATGCTCACTGTCTGTTAATCTTGTTTTTCTGTAGTACACCGGGTATTACTGCACTGCTTTCAACTCAAGGTAAAAAAAAAAACAAAAAAAACATCAAATCAGTATTCATGTGGCTTCGCACAGTAGAAATGTTATGTTATCTCAACCTCCGCCAATCCCTGAACCCCTATTCCCCCCAGACAATGGGAAGCCTTAGGATTTGTTAACTCGAAAACAGAAAGACACTTTTGCATAACAGCACTGAAGAGCAGTCGGAGAAAACACAATGAGTTCCCGTGTAATTCCACATAAAGATCACCTGAAAATGCACAGGCCACCAGGAAAAAAACACAAGTCTGGGTTAGAGCATCTCTGCTAAGGCATTATTAGTTTGGATTCTTGTGTCGTCTTCGGGTTTGTGCCGTCTCTGTGCATCCTGAGAGACTGATAGGCAGTGCACTTGGCTGTAAACCACCATGCGTATTGGAGGAATAGTGAAGAGCGTTCGTTCTATCCATACGCCATTGAACTGTTCAGTCATGTTTGCCTGCAGAGGAGCCCGTGGCGTTCTGCTGTCAGAGGCATTACGTTACGGGCTTTCAGCGCCTCACAGGACTGAAACACAGTCTATCCTGATCTTGGTGGAATGGTGGCGGTAACGAGCTTTGACTAATACAGCAGAACAAGAGGTGCTGATGAAAATGGAAACAATTCTTCTCGGATCTATTTCTTAATATCCCACTGCTCTATAATACAGAAATACTCTAGGGGGCCCGGGACTATTTACTACATCTGTTGTCTTGGCATTGTGACAGCCATCACTGGTGATTTTGGAAATGAAGTTTGCTCTGCTGTTGCACTCAGTTGCTCTCTATGACAGCATCACACACACTCACATGTATGTATTTGTCTTGAAAAGGTTTTTTATTAGGATTGTTAACTGTTTTTATTGAGATTTGTAATATGTGATAGGCTAATTATTGTTGTTTCTTGTGGACCCCAGGAAGAGTAGCTGCTACTTTGGTGGCAGCTAATGGGGATCCAAATAAAGAAATAAAGCAATGTATATACATGTATCTGTATGTGTGTATACCGAGTCATTGTTCCTATATTAGTATGATCTGATTCAAGTTTATCTGTGTACTCAGCTATATCCTATGAATTGTTCTTTATGTAATCAGTTATGCTATTTAACACTTTTTTCACTCTTTGTTTCTTTGATTTTTCTCTGATGTGCTGTAACTCCTGCATTATTATGTTATATAATTTCTTAAAATGCAAAACTGCAAAAAATAAAAGTTGGTATAGTTTTATTAATTGTATTTTTTCACATTTTAAATTCAGTCATTTGAAAGTTATTTGGTTCAAGAGTTCAAGTTGCAAGTTTATTTGTACTTAAACTAACCATTCATGCAGTTTTTGTCAATGTCTGCTCACGCTCATATCACATCTCCCTGCTGATTTTGGATATGGGAGACAAATGTTCCCTAATGTAGATCGAATTAGACTGAATTGGGAGACAGAGATAACATATTTCAAAGCTGGTATTGTTGCAATGTAATGTAATCATATGGTATATTAGGCTACCATTCATCTTCATTAATCCTAATGATCAAAATGTCTTATGTATTATCAATTTTCTTACATCTCTTTGAATTTTTTTGATCAAATAAACATAACTTTTACAGGCCTTTTCTCCTTTTTCATTTCTTTTTTTTTTTTGTGTGCTTTATCTTCTCTCCTACGCTCTCTTCCCCTGAATCTATTGTAGCAGGTGTCAGCGCTGTGATTTGTTCAGTTGCACAAGTAGCCAATGTAAGTCAGACATCAAACAAAGGCATGTTGTTTGTTGTCTCGCTGTTTGATGCCTTCTGCAGGTGCGGCTGTTTTGCGCCAGCTGACTCCACGTAACTCTGACTGTGGCAGAAGAAGATAAAAGTTAAGTGTACAACACCCGTTCAGAACTCGCTTTGTGATTCGGCCCGGATGCGTCAGCTAAATGCATAAACTGAGAATGGAAATGAGAAAGTATGAAAGCCGTCATCACAGCAGCTCGTTTCTCATCAACACGCTTTTATTGCAGAAGAATAGCGCATAAACAAAAAATGGACATCAGCCAACGGTATTGGTCAAACACACACATTCAGACGCTTTTCACTATCTTGGCAGATGATTATGTCTGACAATGTCTGCCGAAATTAGGACATGATGAAATATAAAGTAGGAGAGCTGGCAGCAGCAGGGACCCAGCACACAAACGGACATCCGTGCAGTGCAAGACAGTTAAAGCACATAACGCAGAAAGCGGCGTCCAAAGGAAAAAACATCCATTGGTGCAACTTGATGGACAGTGTCCTGGGACATCGCCCTGCAGTGAGCGGAGAGACCGTTTGGGGCATCATGGTCGTGTCGCCGCGGGCAGGTTCAGACGGTGACTTCTTTTTGGCATTAATTCACTTTGCAAGCTAAACAGCGAAAGTGATTCAACTGAATACATCTCAGCCTATTTGTGTTACATCAGTTCTGTGCTGCCACCTGTAACTCCAGTATGGCTGCTTTAAGTTACAGGTTATTTTATGTGACACGGATGGGATGGGTGGCGTTTACACCAATCATGTTATTGGTGGGTTTTTAGGGTAATATTGTAGTAGAAATGCAAATGGTTTTTGTTCACACATGGGGTGTGTTGAGGCTGTGGGCCATTAACACTGTCTGGCTCAAAGATAGCTCTAGCTCCCAATGACGCAACAGTGGAAAGGTGGCTACTGTGATATGATGGGATGTGATGATGTGATGATGATGTGATGTGTTTAATGACAGCCCGTGCCATATGGTTGAGCTTGCCGGTCGTGGAGTTAACTGTGAAATAGATTAGTAGGCACACACGTGGAAGAATGGTATCTATCTTGGACGTGACATAAAGAAAAAGAAATGAACTGGAAACACGTGTCCTAAAGGCTGTCCATGAGAAAAGCAACCAGTCATGTAACACGTATGACCGACTGCAGGTGATGGTGATGAAGCTGTGCAGAAATTATGACTAGTTTGTGGTGATTGAAGCCAATTTGACCAAACTGGCTGGCAAATGGGTCATCTTGACCTTGGAAACATGTTAGCCTTTAGCACAGAGGTAATGACATTACTGATGTAGCGATGTCCTCTGGTAGAATTTTTATTTTTATTTGCCAAATACATCAATCTTGCAACTGGGGAGATTACATCAACTAGAAAGTTTGTGGGGAAAAAGCTGAAATATGAAATGACTAAAATGACTTTTATAACATTAAAATGTTAAAGTCGGGTCATTGTTGGTGTCTTATGCCTGCATGCCTCGGGTGAAGAGAATACAAGATGGATCAACGAAAATTAATTAGTTCAGATAGCACTGACAGTGAATAAATAAATAGATAAATGAATAAATAAAACATGCTTCCCATAAATGTAATGGCATCCATTTGGAACATTTCCTTCCACTTCTGTCATCTCAGAGAAGTACCAGGGGTTCAGAGAAGCAGAGACTGATGACCTTACAACAATGAAAAGTTCTGAAAAACAGAATAGGACAGGAAAATATTAGAGGCTAGTGTCAGTCTGACATGCAGAGAGAGACGGAGACAGGGAAAGAGAGATGAAGGCATAAAAAGACCGGACAGAGGCGGCCCGGTTTTTGATTTAGAGAGCACAGGTAAATCACTTTTCCCTCTCCTGAGTCATCCTGTGTCGGCCCCTGTACATACAAACTGAACATCGCATTAGTCAGCCGAGGCCTTGCACTGTCATCGTGACAGACATATTAGGATGTTATGTTGAAGAAATATTGCGAGCAGAGATGGAGAGAGTTTTCCATGATGTATCTTCAAAGTTAGAAAAATGGTTTACACTGTCTTATAACAATTATTAATAAATGATAAATTGATAGTTAATTAAACTTTAGTTAATAGTTATTTTACTGTCAACAAACAATAAATTATGCTTATTTTAAGTGTTACCATTTTTTTTTTTTTAATCCCAATATTGTACAACGATGAATACCATGTCTGTTGATTGTGATGTTTCATGGAAGCTACATCATGCTTACACTGAGTGAAATATTCATACACATGTCCCTATAATTAAACAGGACATATTTGATATTTTTTTTGGAAACCTTGGGATTTCGACTACAATGTAAAACAAAGTTCTGTGGGATTGAACTAAACTTTTCTGCACAGCAACAATGAGCCCGTCCACCAGCCTAGAGGTGAGGAGGTGTTTCCTATCGTCTCTGTACACTTCAGATTACTTCTTTATGTATTTTAAGTGCAATTTTAACGGTTTGTATCGCTCTCTGTTGATGTGATGGCTGAGTATTCTTTACGTGAAAAAGTTTGGACAGAAAATCGTCGGAGTATCACGAGGGGGAAATTCTGTAAGCTTTCAAACACTCATCAAAGATAGACACAAGTATTTTACTTTTAAAAATATGACACATCCGGGATGGTAACACACTTTAATGACATGTATTGAGACACCTAAGCACACAAGCGAGTTTTGGGTTCACACATTAACAGACGCAGCCTGAGCATGGCTGACACACAGACACACACATTACGGACAAATCATCCAGCAGATAACGGTGTTATCATGTTGTAGCGTGGTCTCATTCATGTCAATTAAATATTCCAGTTCAAATCCAGGCAAAAATCTAAGATTACACCAAACAATAAATTTTTTTTTTTTAAAAATCAATGGTGCAATGCAAAGTGACATGAGCTGACTGATGTAGCCTTGTTTTTTTTTTTTTTTTTTTTTTTTTTTTCCAGAGAAACTGTTGTTCTTGCATTTCTTTTTTTTTTTTTTTTTAAGGTGTGCCAAATTAGTCTCAAAGCTACAGAAAAGTTCATCACCATGGTTACGCAGACCCTCACATAAATCCTTACCTGTGTGCAGGCTCGAAATGGCAATCTGGCAACTCTGGTAAATGCCAGCAATAACAATAGGGTGACAAAAATGTGGGGAGAAAAATTTGTGGAGGAGAAAAAAAAAAATACGGGAAAAAAAAAAATTTAACCTGTCGGCCATGGGTCATTTGATGTTGGACCAGCCCATCTGATTGGGGGTTACATGGTCCAACTTGTCAGGGGTCTACATACTGTAAGCCAGGTGCAGGAAGTGTGACCACCGTGATGAGGTCAAGTGGGAAATTGCAAAATAAAGAGAGTGTGACATGGATAAAGGTCCAGAAAAATGAAAAGGTGGAGCGGGAAAAAGTCTCGGCGCTGATGCTGCAAAATCTTCGTTCATAAAAATGAATCAAGAACAGATTACAGGGCGCTACATCACAAGTGCATCTTGAAGCATTCATGCTCACGGCTACACAAAAAGACATTCTTATGGCTTTGGACACTAATGGAACAATCGTCTTTTCACCATCGAAGGAAGGAAATGCTATTCTATTCTGTTTGCACCTTAAGGTCGCTGTGCCATGCTGTTTTTTAAATGATGTCAAGGTGAGAGAGTTATTATGGCTCAGCTGATTAGTCACTCTGGGTCTCTCCAGTAGGGTAGCACTTGATGCTTGTGACAACCTGACAACAGCGGTGACTGAACCTGCTTAAACACTGACAGTAGCATGAGATCCTGCCTGTTAAACCTGATGTGCGAGTTGCATCAGATCAGCTGCAAACATGTCGAAACAGAGTGCTTTTGATTAATGTTCAGAAATATTCCCAGATCATCATTAGGTCAGGCAGCATTAAAGAAAGCTTTTTTGTCCAGTGTGAAAATTGAGTTTGGCTATTTTGTTGTATTCATGACATATGATTTTGTACTATGTGTTTTATTTAAGGTTTGTAGCATAAGTGCGTTAAGGGTTGGGTTATCCATTTGGGTGCCAACTTTTCCTCCAGGCTGTTTCTTGGTGACTTATTTATTATATTATTTTATGAAACTCTATAAGTCCACCTGCTGTTAGGGTGCAAACTTGATATTGGTTGCTTAGCCTATATGTTACAAATAACTGGATACTGCTTTATGCTACTCATAAGTGTGTATGTTGGGGAAAAGGGGGGGTCAGTCCAGACGAAAATTGCCAGGGCTGAGTTTTATTCCCAGTCTGACCCAGTCTGTTGGTCAGTAGACTAAAAAATGTGTGAGCTGACCTTGTAGAAAAAGAACAAACAAAAAAAAAAAGTTTTGTGACCAAAAATGAAGCATTGTGTTAGTTCAGGCAGAGCACTGAAGTTGGCTGGCACCACAGCTGATTGGCTGTCAGCTGTCTCACATATTTGGTGTCCTAGTTTGTCCAAGATTGTCCTGGTTTCAGGTTGGGTGTGCCGAGTCCCGACAAATATCTGGAAAACTATACTGTCCTGTTTTTTGGCTATTCACAGCTGCAGTTCGAACGAAACATACACATATTCAATACTAAACATGTTCAGCGTTTTCTGCTCAATCTGGTTAACTAATCAATGCTGAGGACAGTAACAACTGGATTTATTTTCAAACTGTTATTTACAAAAAAGCAACATTTTTGAAAAGGCATGCATCTGTTGAAGGTTTTAAACGTTGAACACTGAACTTCAGGTGACAAGTTTTTTTCCCCCAAATGGGTTTTAGAGTCTGTTGAAAATGCAACACTTGCAAACGTCCTATTGTATCTTCATTTGTATGAGACAGACATCCTCGCTGTGTATATGCACAGCGCCCATGAGATCACAGCACATCAATATCTGGAGTATGCAGACCTTGCACGCAGAGCGTCAGTGTCAGGTTTGTTTACGTTAGGCAATTAAAGGCCTCCCACTGAGAGGGAAACATATTGCCCACCTTTTACCAATGTTGGGAATCTAATTAAATAAGTGTATTCCCTCAAGACGCTGTCTGTATGTTGTCTATTAAATTTGTGTTTACTTGTCTGGACTTGATACTAGCTGTTACTTGACTTGTGTTAGCTTGTCTGTTTTTATTTGGGTGGGACTTGAGACTTTTGGGGCCTCACAACGCTTGCTAAAGACTTCCACCCCATGATTTGGGACTTAGTTGTTACTCAAGTGTAGAAAGTAAATGTGTGGAATCTCAATAGAGGAGTCAGAAAAGCCCGGTGGAATCAAGAGGTGGGTCAAAGATCAGGTCGAGGTCAAAATGAGTTTTAATAAAGACTCAGTATGCGGATCACAATCAAAGTAAAAAGGAGAAAAGGTAAGGAAAGTTTTTCTTATGAGGGGTTTGCCAACTAATGTCCCACCAGCACTAAAAGACAATTCACCTCCAATTCACACCCATTCTGGAGGCAAAATAATGTCACCTTTCACCTACACGCAGGGCTCAATTCATCTGAACTTTGACCAACAAGATGGCATGACTCACCGATGCTCAGCCAGTGAGAGATCAGAGAGCTAATCCTTTTCCCAAAGTTACGGATCCGACTCCTCTTGATCCAACAACCAGAGGCTGTTCACCTTGGAGACCCGCTGTGGATGTGAGTACGGCCTGGCACATGATTCACGTCTTCTTTTAGTTACTATTCCATTAGCTGTTATTAGAGCTAATGGAAAAGTAACTGCTCTCGCATGTGGGACTTGTCTTCTCTTGTTATGTAAATTAGTAGCTCTACCACTACCGACCATTGACTAAAAATAAATACCCATGGAAGTACATAATTATGTACATACATATATACACATATAATGTTGAATATATGTTAATAACAGAGGTTTTGACAATAAAACCAGATAAAAGATAAAGCAGAATTAAGCACTGTTAAAAGAATAGAATAGAGGAATAGAAGTGGGTCTTTGTGGGTCATTGCTTTATATATATATTTATGCATTTAGGTAAATGTTTTGTTGTGCTGAACATAGTGATTTATATTGATTTGAAGGATTTTTTTATGCATTTCATTCATTGCACACTGCCATTATCTCTTGTCTCTCATCAAGACCCACAATGGAAAGTTGTTTTAATTTTCGTTTTTTGTGATATCCTTGAGGAATCACTGCATATTAAAAGTGGAAATGCTTTTCTTGAGAAGGTATCAACCCAAACTAAACTAAACTATTTGACTTTGCATTCTCACCAAATTCAAAATGGAAGGAGCTGTTATTGTTGCCATGTTGGATGCACCCACAACATCCTCTTCTTGGTTGCTGTTGCTTTATGCTTTATGCTAGAACCTTCTTTTGATGTAACTTTAGTTGCATCACGACTCGCCATAAATACCACCAGCCAAAATGCTAATCTGTAGCCTGAAGTCCATAACCTTCAGGTCCTGCGTCGCCCAAACAAACGGACAAGAACATTTTGTCCTGCCAAGTCTGACGGCAACATTAAGTCAAGCTTATTTGGCCAGTTCATCATAAGGAGGCAGCGTGGAAGGCTGGCGCCGTGGAATAAATTAATTAGTTAGTTGACTATTAGTCTTCACAGAGAAATTTGTCTTGGATTTGATTTGAGAAGGATAACAGATAACTCCCAGAGGATATGCACTTCCCCATCCTTGAACAAGCACGCATGACTTTGCAACAGTGTCTGTACAGCACCTTCTCTCCCTGGTCAATAAATAAATAAATAAACAAACACATGTAAGTCTGCTACTTGTTTTGCTGGTGATTTATTAATAAATAAAAGTTTATGCCATCGAGCAGGTTGAAGTGGGCAGAAGCTAAACTCAATATATTGACATTTTTATATGTTTGGAATTCAAGCCGGTGGTTTAAAAAGGTCTTGAACTTATGTGCCTGCAACCTGAACACAAATCTCCTATTCCCAAAGTGTGTGTTTGTGTGTGTGTGTGTGTGTGTGTGTGTGTGTGTGTGTGTGTGTGAGTGTGTGACAAAGAGAGATCGCTTTATGTTGTTTACTTGGATAAAGCTATCAAAATGAAAAAACTATGAAAAACCCTTTGGTTTTAGGTCTTAGTTTTGAAAAATAAATTCAAAAATAAAGCATAACATGTTAAGAAACCCATGATCTATTAATAGAATATTGAACAAGTAATGTTTCCCTGCAGCTTCCTGATTTTACCATAATTTCCTAAAAATGTCTTTTATGTCACTATTAGGTATTGACTATTAGGTATTACACCAACTGACTCTTACCAGATGCTACTTTATCTTCAGTAATACAGATATTAGATAATAACTGTCAATATCAAAAAGCCTGTTTTGAATTTTAGAGAAATAAATTCTTTAATAGATGATAGAAACGAACCCTTTCATTTGGACCCTGTAAATCTAAAAAAAAAAAAAAAAAAAGTTAATTAATAAAGCAGAGATATCAGAATCAAAACTGAAGCAACCGGGGAAATGATGGTCTCTACAACTGAGGATGATGCCAGATAATCTATAAATAGGGCCAAGGTTTCAGTTTGTTTTTCTCCTCCTTGTCTAATTGCTGTCCTGATCTTTGGGAACATGGAGAGACAAGATGGCCAACTGCAATTGCGCACTTGTACCCTTCTATTTTGCAAATAAAGCACTTGTTTTGGCATCGTGCAGAGAAGACAGGCGCTGAGGGCAGTGCTAACAGCGTCCATTTCCTCTCACTCTGACTGCAGAGATTAGAAAATGAGAAGAGGGTGGATGCAATTACCGTGCATCTCTACTGTGTGTCAAGGGCTTCAGCAGCACAAAGCCAGAGTAAGGGTCAGATTTTTGATGCAAGAAAGACAGTCAAACCTTAGTCAGGTTTATTCCACTGTAAAGTGGGCTAAATTTTTAGGAAGGTCTCTGAAATGGCAAAAAAAAAAAAAAAAAAAAAAAAAAAAATCTGATATAAGAATGCCTAGGGTGCCAACAATGCACAGGCACATTAAATCTACATTTCAAAGATGACATTAATTACAAAGAGTGTAGCAGAGGTACAGTTAAAAAAAAAAAAAGATGTCTGGCATTTGAAAAGTGTAATGCCCCGCCGGCTGTTATCAAATGATTGCCGACAAGAAAAAGTCATTATGGAAAAAAAGCCTCAGCTTATTTGCTTTTCTAAAACCTTTGCCCACGAGAATCAACATCAAAAAGTCAACAAAAAAGGATAAGATTTGGGGACTGAATCTTTCAATTAATGTTAATCTGACACCAAACTCAAAAACACATCCAAACTCAGTCGTGCATGACACTGGCTTTGTGCACTTACTCTGCCAGTATATTGTTACAATGCCTTTCCTCTTCTGCTTACGACCTATTAAGGACAATACAGTACATGCACAGATTGAATTATCTGGCTTTTAGTACGGAGACAAAGGCCTAAAGGCAGAGTTAGATGTGGAACAGAATAGAGACGCTTGTCACGCAAGGTGTCGGTTTTCACCCAAACAAACTCAGCAAACAGGCAACAACTAAACAACATCCCTCACAAACTCACACACCGTTCTTCAATTATACAAGAGGCAGTTTTAGAGAATGATGAAGCTTTGCACATCAGTTTACTTTTGGACAGATTATAAACTTTAATCATCAGTATACTGTAGTTTAATTAAGCTTTAAAACACAAGAGGCCATGCGTTATAATTAATAACAACACGTCTGTGATTTGGTCACAGGTTTACTATAACACATAGGCCTCTTGTGTTCAATTGCTTTTATACGCGATTATGATTTAATACCAACAATATTGTTTTATCCCACATGAAAAGCTGAAATTAATGGGCTTTTACTGTTTTAAGACACCACCAAAAATATAGTTACTCAAACTAAAACTTCTTTAGCAGCACAAACCAATCTGAGGGTTTGACTGTTTGCAGATGACATGCAACATTACATCTGTCAGTGTTCATTTAAAGCCAACAGATAAAGCAGTGGAGGGTTCGCACTGTGTGTCTTGTCATTTCCTCTTCAGTTTGTTCAACTCATCTTCTGTGATGCTACGTGACAAGGAATTGAATTGGTAATCTTATGAACGATAAAGTTTGCCTTGTTTTCGTTTCTTCATAATCCAAACCAAAAGTTGTATTTGGGAAATTATCTATTGTTAGAAACATGGCAACTGTTGTTTCAGTTGGCTGTTGACAGCTGCTGGCTAGCTTAACAAAACCAGAATCACCTGTAAGTTTAGTTTTTTTTTTTTGTTTTTTTTTTTTTTTTCCCCAGGATGGCGAAGTTGGTTTAGGTTAGGGCTAGGTTAGGTTAATACTCGGGTCCAGTTACGGTTGGGTATAAGTTGGTTAAGGCCAACATTAGGGAAAAGCTGTAGAGAACGAATGCATGTTTTAGTATGTGATTAAGTCATGCCTTTGCCAGCCTAGGAAAAAAATATTGCCACCTGTAAATGATAGATAATCAGTTGTTAGTTTGACAGATGTTGTAGCGAAGTAATACTAATTTCCATAAGCACGTTCACCTGTTTAGACTCAACTTACCAACACATTTTCATTGTGATGCACCTGTGTTGCATAATGGTGAGCACTGGTGGCAAAAGTCAAACACAAGTGAAGCTCTGGTGTCACTGGTTGAACACAACAACTCAAAACTGATCCCACTTGTGGCTAATGATGTGAGGGAACATATATAAGCCAGTTCAGAGAGCACTGCTGTGTGAGGCCCTACAATGGATAGAAATCTGAGAGGAGGAGTTTGTGTGAGAGGAGGTCGAGGAGGTCGAGGAGGTCGACCCAGTATAGAGAAATGATGCTGTGGCTGAGTAATGGACTTCTCATTTGTATATTTTTGTACTTTATTTTTACGTAGGCTTACTGTATACAAGTGCTAAATGCACAAGATTTCTGTTTGTTTTTGTCCTGTGCAAGTGCTACGTGTAAATACACAAGATTTCTGTTTTTTGTACTTTTTTTTTTTTACTATATAGAAGTGCTAATGCACAGGTAATGTTTACTATGATGTCATAGTAAATTACAAATGGCTTTCGACCAATCTAATTGTTTGAACAGCAACCTCTGTTGAACAAAATGTACTGATGGACAATTCAAGCCCCCAAAAAGAAAACACACCAGAGGTCGTTCATTCATATTTGTGCATTCGATATTAACTGAATATACAGAAAACCTCATTATACAAAAATAACATGATTGTAAGAGTGGGGAAAGAGAGAAAGACAGAGAGAGAGAGAGAGACAGAGAGACAGAGAGAGACAGAGAGAGACAGAGAGAGTGAGAGAGAGAGAGAGAGAGAGAGAGAGAGAGAGAGAGAGAGAGAGAGAGAGAGAGAGAGAGAGTGAGAGAGAGGGGAAACACAGAGATTGGTGTGAGAAAGGGAGGAACCCTGCAATGGAAAACCACCTCAGGAAATGCCTCCCGTCTGAGGAAACCAAGAGGTCGGCTACAGTGATTCTGGGAGAAATGTGATATAAATAAGCAAAATAAAAAAATAAACATACATGGTGGAATATAAATAAATAAGCCAACTGCCAAAAAAGGAATTATGATGATAAACCTATTGAGCAAAGACTCAGTGCTGTTGTTAGTTGGAAAAAGATTCTGCAGAAGGCGTCTCCAAATGATGAACACTGATCAGTTCATCAAGGACATGACTTAAAATATAATTCACAGAGTATAGTCTAAGTCTATGTATGTTCCCTTTTTATGAACCCTCAGAAAATCAATTTTCAGCCAATATAAGGGGTCTCAAAGGGTTTTGTGGCAAAACATCATAGTCTAGGAGTAACCATAAGACCGTAAGATTTGAAGGATTTATTCTTGCCATTCTGGGACAAAATGGCAAGAATTAGGACATTTCCATTCCAACCAAACGACTCTGATGCTTGAAGAAGATTTCCAACAAGTTTTCAAAGATAAGTAGATGAATTAATTCACTAGATGAAAAAGCACTTTTACAAAATGTAATTTATGTTTTGAAGATAATGAATAATGAACATTAGGCAATGACTTAATTCCAAAATGGATTTATTTTGGAAGGGAACTCTTCATTTTTAATGACATTAAGATCATCATATATATATGATTGACAGAGGGGGAGGGAGAGAGAGAGAGCACTTACACACAAATACAGTATATACATATGTCACTCTGAGTAAGAGGTAAAAATCAACAATTGCTTACATTAATAATGTCTATACATCTGAGTGTTCATCTGCAGAAGAGTATGGCCTTATTCCCAAAATCATATTGA
Organism: Myripristis murdjan; assembly: GCF_902150065.1. Taxonomy (NCBI): domain Eukaryota; kingdom Metazoa; phylum Chordata; class Actinopteri; order Holocentriformes; family Holocentridae; genus Myripristis; species Myripristis murdjan. The sequence continues at coordinate 7,521,024 of NC_043991.1, read as the reverse complement.
TCCTACACAGGTAGTCTTTGGTCTCCCGGCAAAAATCACCAGAGTGTTTTCACCACATTTACTTTTTTCCAGTTGTGTCCCACTTCCATAGTCAGAGAGAGGAGTGTTCAAACAGGATGACCTGCGTTTGGCTGGAGAGGCTGGAGAGCCTGGAGGGCCTAAAGGCTCCAATCCGAGAGTACACATCTGCATCTGAGCTGGCGCCCCACGACAGGTGAGGACTGGGTGGGGTGGTGTGTATGACAGGCAGGGGGAGAGGGAGGGATATGAGAGAGGGTGTCGGAGGGAGAGGAGGTGGACGGACGAGAGGAGGCGGAGGAAGGGCGGGAGGTGGGGGGAGGACCGGAGGCGGAGGGAGGGGCAGCGGAGGTGGAGGGGACACTGGTGGGGGCGGCAGCAGGGTGTTGGTGGTGGGTGTCACCGGGGTCGCCGTTTGGACAGGAGGAGTCACCTCAGAGCCATTCCCAGTCTTGGCTGGCAGCACTTCGGGCAAGCCGGGATCCTTGAGTGTGTAGGCAGCAGCATGGTAGAAGCTGTAGTATTCGAGAGCGTGCCGCGCCCTGGCCAGCTTCAGCCTATATGACACGACACAGGACAACATCATATGACAGATGGCGGCAGAGGACGTTCCATTAAACTATGTTTTGTGCACAACGGACCAAGCCCTGTGCCAGCCGAAGCAGACAGAGTGACGCTCATGAATGCCAACTGATGACTCAAAAAACGCCTGCTGGTGATTTACAGAGAGTGTAAAAACAATGATACGTCTGGGAAAAGAAGACGAATTATGACCTTTCCAGGGACAAGACACAACAACGTAAATAACAGTCAGCAATGTACAATTTAGAAGCTGCTTTGATTAAAGCACCCCACAATATGAGTGCATACGTGTTACTATGCCATTTGGGACAATATGGAGCAGCGTTAAGTCCCGTCATACTAAGCAAACTGTTAACCAAATCAGTCCTCAGCGCTCTCCCCTATTTGGCTTCACTGGCCATCTGTGGCTGATAATTGCCCACAGTCTTTTCTTCTCTGGCCCTCGTCAGCAGCCAGTTGGCCAATTCAGCGTGTTGAATCGGCAGCAGAGGTCAGCAGAGGTCACTGGTGAGAGAGAGCTTCCTGATTGGCCGTACAGCCTAAGGGAATCAAGGCACCAGCGAAGAAATGGAAATCAAGTTGTGCTGATATTGTGCTAACTAGCTCATGAAAATCTTGAGAATTTACTTGTGCACCACTTGAGGCTCGACCAGCTAGAGTTCGCACCTCACAGCTTCAAGGCTCAACCTGGGTTTGAGATTCTTTACTGCCTGTCACCCCTTTTCTCTGTTTTTCCTGTCATCCTCTATAAAGTCACTGCCCAGTTAAGTTTAAAAAAAAAAAAAAAAAAAAAATCATCATTGCCGGGTCAGAAAGCCTAAGATTTGCTTGTTTTTTTTCCTTGTCATATCATTTTAAAATGAAACCTTTGGGAGTTTTTTGGCTGCGGATCAGAGTAAGCAGCAGGATCTCCAAAAACAAGATCTGCAATTTCAATATACGATACACTGTAAATATGACGGCTTCGGAGCTGCTTTAAGGTTTATTTTCTCATTGTGACAGAGTCAGGCTAATAACTCCCATAGACTTCAAGTCTTTTTTGCTAAGCTAACATATAATGCTACCCATAGGAACTGAACCACCGGGCGTACAGAGGTGAGAATGGTATCAAACAACTGCAATCAACAGCCTAGGTAAGTTGGAAAAAGGCTATTTTGCCCAAGTATTTCTGTAATTGTCGTCACATGAACATGAACATACCTGTGTCTGAGCTGTAGGAGTCGGTACAGCAGCAGCAGGATTACAGCTCCAGCCAGGGTCACCAGCAGCACAGCCACCCTCACATCCAGGCTCCAGCATTTACCAAGACCAGAGGAGCTGCAGGACCTGGAGGTGCGTGGTGCCTGTGGCTGGACGGGTCCCTCCATCCCCCTGTTAGTATTTATAATGTTCTGGGCCAAGACAGGCTGGATGCTGTCCAGCAGGATTGGGTGTCGGTTCCTGAGAGTGGCAAGTTCAGGCTGGGGTGGGATTTGGAGAGGCGTGCTGCTGGTGACCTGATGACTAACCTGCATTTCTGCAGTGATTAGTCCTAGACACTGGGGTTGTTATGAGAGTTGCCTGATGCACGTTAACGCCGCATGTTGCATAAAGTCTGGCATCCATGAGCCTGCATCTCCAGGCAGGCTACTTCAGATGGCTTTCACTGGCTGGCGCTCTGGAAAACAAATAGATTTTTATTAGTGCATGTATCAAAATATAGCTATTATGCATTCCAAAATCAAATAAAAAAGGTGAAAACAAACTTTTTTTCCTCAGTGTCTTGTTGCAGCCTTTGCTTCAACAAAGTTTTGAGAACTACTTTCTAAGGATACATAACACACTGGTTATTCTTAAAATCCTTTTCCTTTATCAAGTACAATCTCAACGGTTCAGCTAGTTTCAAGTTTCAAGAATGAAAAACTTTCATTAGCACCTTAAAGGGAATCCGAAAATTGTATAAAAGGTTTGCAACTTACTTCATTGTACTTTAACTGACGCCTGCATTTTCACAAGATGACAACGCGTGAAACCAGATCATAGAATACACAGGAACTCTCTGTAGCTTTCCATGACCAAATGAAGAGTCCCAAGCACACACCAGTGGGAGGAAGCCGGTGAAAACAGCAGGAAACCGTGCACTTCCCTAATACACAATACAGAGATCTGATTGGAGAGCACTCCCTGTCACTATGGTTACAGGAAACTGGTCAAGGATGTCTTTGCTGGGAGTATGCTGTTTTTAAGGACTTCAGAATGGGTCTGAACAAAGCACTCCACTCACACACACACACACACACCCACAAGTGCACACATTCATATTAACACACCCACAGACACACACACATGCAAACACATGAAGCACACACACACTAACAGATAACTTTCAGTGTCTCTACTGACTGGAAGAAATACTTATTATTCTGCAAGTCCTTCAGACAAGCACAAATCCCGTCTATAAACATTATTACACATTCTCTATCCTGCAGGATAAAAAACAAATTAAACCTCTTATCGCACGTCATGAGACCTGCTAATACAGAATGATGTAAGTCAAACACTTCAAACAAAAAAAGGACAAGTCTCGTGGTGCAAAGGTGTTTTACAAGGCTTTTTTCCCCCTTAACGGTGATAAATAAGGGAACAAAACACTAAATACAGTAGTAGTATCACATATAGACAGTGTGACCTTAAGACTGCAGATTAGGCTTTATCTGCAACAGTGTCCCCTACAGATGAAATTGAACAAAAGCAGTTTCAAAGTGAAAGAGTAATGGCTGTTTCAGTGGCACTGCAAACAGCCCACATTAGTCTCCGCTGTGCCAGCATGGGTCAACAGAGGCAGAGAGATGGTGGCCACCGTGAAAGGCTGGTCGCTATCTGATAGAGCCAGTATTCAGGGGACGAATAAATGACATCGGCGCAGAAAAGGCCCTGCTCGGACGTATGTCCAGCTCTCATTTATCTGTCTAATAAGTTTTGATGCTGGTGCCAAGCCGCAGGAGAAACTCTTACCTCGCGCTCAATATCCCTGCCTGGCACCCTCAGAACCCGCTGATATTGGAGAGGAGAGTAATATTAAAAAGATCTCTTATCAGAGGCTGAATTGTAGTTCAGGGGTGTGGCGATTCACCCAAGGAACTTGTGAAAGGGACTGGAGGAGCTGGATTGTTTCTTGAGCTCACGAGGACCACAATAGAAATAAGACTCTGAATTCTGTGATATCTTCACTGAGTTTATTTTGCCGCACATTAACGTCATCAAATGAATCAGATGGAATCACATTTTTGTTGACGTAAGGAGGGAGTGAGAAACGTTTCGAGGTACAACAGGACATCACAGTTTTAATTTTCGTTTTAAGGACAAAATGTAAAACTTTACCTTGCTTTACCTTGACAGTTTCGGCGTGATTCTTCCGCCTTCATCAGAAGTGGACAGCAGGAGGCGTCACCAATCTGTCAATTTTGACAGGTAGGTCACGCCTCCGTAACACCAGCTGATAAGGCTGGTCACCACCCAACATACTGGTAACGCTTCTGATGAAGGCAGAAGAATCATGCTGAAACTGTCAAGGTAAAGCATCAAGTTTTACATTTTGTCCTTAAAAAGAAAATTAAAACTTGGAATCTGTTCAGGACATAATGAACTTTCACCATCTCGGACATCACAGACTTTAGCTCTACTAAGTGATGATGGATTGTTACATGTATAATCACAGAATTACATGTACAGTCAACTATATACTCATATGTTGTTTAGATGTCATACTTGAACAGTGAACTAAATTAAAACTGAATTAAATTACAGTGAAACTAAACAATTCCTTATTTTGCTCAGGACCCCCTGGACCTCAGGGGTCATGAGGGACTGAAGGCAGCCACCGAGAACCAGAGTCAGAATCAGACTTTGAATCACAATCAGTTTTAGTGGCCAATTGTGCTTCTGCGAGGAATCTGACTCCAGTTTACAGAGGCCTCTATACTTACATACAGTATATCACAATAGGCAGAAAACAAAAGAAGAATGAAAGAAACAAAAGATGCATAAGTGGGTCAAAAATGATTTTTTTCAGTAACTTTGCAAAGAAAATATATATTCTTTTTTATTCTAGTGATTCCTGAAAACTCTGGTTTTTGATGTTGTCTCATTATTTATTTATTTATTTATTTATTTATTTATTAACTTTTTGTACTTGAAAATGGATGTTTTGTATAATTGTCCATAAGTGGCTCAAAAATTACCTTTCGTTTCCTATGGACTCTTGTTAGAACATTTGATCCTCTTTAGCCTGTTTACTGTTGAGTACACCTCAAATGTCAGTAGTGTAACCACTTAGCAAGACTACGTCACTCATAATTTTTTACATAACAGTATATCACATCAGTATCACATAAATCATTTTTACAGCTGGAATTATTTAATGACCCTTAATTGATAACATTTGCAGAACATTGCATATTTAGTTATTGCACATTTATTACACAAATAATCATATTTTAAATTATAAATAATCGCTGTGCACCATATGTGTTTATGTATTAAAGTTGAGCAAAAAGAATGGAAATAATGATCTTATATCATTTAGAATTACATTTATTTTTTTGACCCACTCATGGAAGAGTGTAGGTGCCAATCACTTGTGCAGCTAAGGGTTAAATGAAGAATAACATGGGACTGTTTGGTGCTGTGGACAGTTTATAGGCCCTGCAATTTTGTGCTTGTTGTGCTAGTTGATTTTTATCTCCGTCAATGTCATTGAGACAAATTCTTGAACATTGCATTGTACTCGGCATGTAAATGATTCCAGTTCTGTTGAGAGTAAATTTGACAGCAAAATCCCTCAATGTGGTGTTATGCATGCCGTGGGAGAGAAGGAAAAAAACAAGTGAAAGTAAAGAAAGATGATGATGATACTGATGATTGCTTTATGTGTGTAGCACAATTCATGATAGACATAACTATAACTAAAAAAAAAAAAAAAAAAAAAGCGAGGAGAGAAGCGAGAGAGATGAATATGGCAAGGATGGCACCTGCACTTAGACGCCGATGATGTGGTTTGAAAAGCAGCGGAGAGGCAGAGAAAAGAATCCTCCAGTTAATGATCCCAGAGATGCAAATCTATTCATGAGTCCCTAATGTGAAGAGCTAATGCACTATTTTCCATCTGAGTCAGGAGCCGCGGCTCTGAAAGGCCGGCGGAGGGAGGGCTGAGGCACAAGACTAACGACGAGCAGTTAAGAGCTCTCTGACTGGCCGTCCATCGAACCTACGCCGTTACATCCGAGATGGTTCATCACGTCTTACCCACTGCCACTGGCCTCTGCAGAGTTTAGGTACGACTGAGGGTGGGAGAAAAAAGAGAGACGGACACAGAAAAAGAGAATTTGTGTTTATGACTATTGGCATTTATGCTGTAATTTGTGTGTAACCTTTAAAACGATTAACAGCCTCATGAGACTCATTATACAGAACCTGGGTGACACTTCATTTTAGTGGGCTGCAAATTTCATGGTGCATAGGTGATAATTAAATACCATATTTGCTTTGAAATGACCCCCAAATTACATCAACATTTACCTCAAAATTTTAATGGAAACCGAAACTTTTATTTTTGGTGCGCAGCCAAGCTTATTCTGAACATTCATTGTGATGTTGCAAATCAAAGTTGTGACTTTAATTCAATGGTTTTCCCTTAGAAATACTACTGAAGCTACATTCAAGCTGCACATGTAAAGGCCGTGTTAAAATTTCATGATACTCCAGAAATTCCATGAGCAGTGGCAACCCTGGTTTCATTTTTATCATCTAACAGATTTTAAACATTCATCTGAAATGCTTTTGGCGGCACGGTTAAAGTAAAAGTTTCAATTTTCATTCAATTTTGAGGTTGGTGATCTCAAAGAAATTTCAAATATTGTTGTTTAGCTGAGCAACCTGGCTCTTCAAGTTTGAAATGCTTCTTTTGATTTGTCCCTGTGCAAGTTGTGTCAAAAGCTGAGTCACAAAACTGAGTCTTAACTGTGCATAATGACAAAAAATAAATAAATAATGCACACTTTTTGCTTTGCAGGAAACCAGGAAATTGGTTGAAACTGGTTGTCTGTCATGTCAGTCATCCAACAATACATTACTGTATCCACTCTGCTAATATAACGCTTTACTTTTTGTGAGTTAGCAGAAAAGATTGGCCATACTTTACATGAGTCATACGTTTTGGCCACATTTTGTTAAGTTTCATGTTTTTACTTGATCTGGTTGACGTGGTTTTGTACTGGTGTCAAAACACATCCACCATCCACATAACTCTTTCACCACAAACAAAAATCCTTAAAGAAAGGGTCATCAGCTGTGGGGAAAAAAAGCTTTTTAGAAACTGTTGCACTCTTATGTGTTTGAATATTCTTAATTTTTGTCTGGTGTGAAATGAAATGATGCCTCCAGGACTGAATTTAGAGTCTCCATTTGGTTCATTTTTATACAATGTTGAGTAACAAGCACTCAGTCCATTAAAGAAGGACTGAGAAGATTTTTTTTTTTTTTTTCTGGTGGTATAAGGACCACAGCTGTGTCTCCACTTCACGTGATTCATTGGCTCCGCCGGGCACTTTCATCAGCTGCACTCTGTCGTCCACTAAATATTCCCTTTCCCTGCCCATCTCCATTTGTTTCTGTCTCCCACCCTTTTTGTCCGACTTTTTCTTTGTCCCTTTTTGCATTTCATTTTTTTTTTTTATACATACACACACTCACACAATAGGTGGTTGTGATATTGGGTGCAGAGGAAGGAAGGGCGTGCAAGTTGTCGCACTGCATTCAAAGCTTCAAATTAAACAGACTTTTCCTACACACAGTTTATCTTATGTTGACTCAAACACTCCACATACACTTACATTACATATACAGTACACTGTGAACAAATGCACACACATATACACAAAAATACACCCACATATGTACGGCCATACACACGCCTGTGCACAAGCAGACACACACGTGCATACTGACATTAGAGTGACTCTAAAACACACAGATACCCTTTCAAAAATGTTTTAAAATCTGTCCGTTTTGAATAATGGCATGTTGTTTAGCAGAAGAATATTTTTTTGAATATAGAGGTGACCTGCTCTAAAGTTCATTGCATTAATATCTTGTCAATACTCCGTTATGTCTTCAGCAGCCTTGTAATTACAGTCATCATTGAAGGAAGAATATTTTTATATGGAAATAGACTCGGTGCCATGTGTAATTCGGCGTACTCTGTAATTTAATTCTCCTTCACATTTGCTATGGAGAGATTAAGTCTTATCTGACTACGCAACCACAAGAGGGTGACAGGATGACTTTGCTGGCCACACAGGAGTCATTCATGCAAATTACAGACAACCCTGAAACAGAATCTAGCCTGGCAAGCTGTAATGAGCAACAAGACTAGGAGTTTTAATTGACAAAAATATCAAGGACAGTCTATAGATAGAGCATTTCTATTTATTTATGCCTCTGTAAGAAAATGAGGAAATCAGTGATAAAACTGTCACTAACACTCCTGGCAGGAAATTGAACCCAAAGCGAGAGCTCTTGCAACAGCTCTCTGCTCGAGCTAAAAGCCTAGAGACAAAGTGGCAAAACAGGGAATTACCATGTTTAGCTCAGCAACAGAGCCCAGGGCTCATGGACCAATATTTGGGGACGAGGTGCAATAGTTGCCATATCAACTAGTGAGGAGTTTTTTCTTTTCTTTTTTTTTTTTTTAATGATTGTTTCTAAAACTTAATCATGGCTCTTTTGCTGGGCAGAGGCACACTAATATTGATTTGGAGAAATGATGAAGAAACTATATAACCATATATATATATATATATATATATATAAAAGCACAAACTGCATTTCAGCGTCAAGCTTTCATCAGGGGTATCATCATAAAAAGAATGGCCCAAAGTATTCAATATCATATTAAAAATTTCTGTCAAAGAAGGTAAAATTTCTTTACGCTGTGGAAGTAACAGGCACACGTTTGTGGTTTGCCTGTTATATCGCGGTGCACAGGTTCACAGACATGTTCAGCCCCTGCAAATAGGAAGATAAAGCATTTTCCAACAGCTTTATTGACGTTGAAATCTACATCGAAACTGAATTATTCCTGGAAAACATTGCAATAGGATATTTTGTAAATATCATCTACCCCTACCATATATACACCCACACAATTTTGCTGTTGTCTTTGTATTCCTGGTTGCTGGACTTCACAACAAAAATAGTAGCTAATGTGGATAAATGCCAAACCAAAGTGGCTTGCATGTTTTATTAAAAACTGATGGACTTGGAAGGCTCACCGAATCCTTGCTAGAAACTGTGGAAGCAGCAAGATGGTGGCGTAGTGTTGCTTGGAAAAAATACCATTTAAAACACTGTATTCACCTGTTATTTTTACAAAAGCCCTACTAGGGACGGGTGTTGCAAATCAGCGTCCGCTACAAACACTATGATACTTGCACTGGATAGCCGCTTTCAGTTAGTCTGTGTATCGGTTCCTATCAAATAAACCATAAACCATGCCAAACCAAACAAAATAAAACATAATAATAAATAATACCATGGTTACCATGCAGGTCTTAGGGTTAGGCCCTGTTTCTTCATGTGTCTATAGATATGGGCTGGGTAGCTATATACTTTTCATTAAAAGGTGTCCAAGAGCAGGGACGGCCATAAGTAAGAGGTGGGGTTCAATACTTTCCTCATGGATATCTGACTCATTTGACACTGCAGAGGTTGAACTCTCGACCTTCCTGAATGAGGACAGTCTCGTCTAATCACCAGACTTACGCTGCACTCATCAATTCACAAGAAGAAGAAAAAAAAAAGCACGCTAATTGCTTAATGGACTAACGAGGCGAGGGAGTCTCGCTCTGCTCGTCGTGATGGTTCAACACCTCACAGTCCTCACATTACCTTGGGACACCACATCTGTCAGTCAGTCAGTGTGCGGCCTGGTGGCTGTCTGTGCTCCCACACGCGTGTCCGTGGCCTTGAGCCGTGCGCTGTCAGATCGGCTTTCCACGGCGGACAGCACAAGGTCATCAGACGATAACCCTCGGCCCGGGCTGCCCTGCGGTCGCTCAGCTGTCCACATTCATTCTCAGTCAGCCGTCGTCCTGCACTCACCAGCCATAGGGGTGTCTCCGCCCTGCAGCACAGCCAAACCCAAATCCACACACACACACACACTTATTCATGCACATACACAAGCACACATACAATCAGATGTCTTTGTGTAGAGACACCATTGCTTTATTTCCCTTTTAACCTTTCTATTCCCCCGGAAATGCAAATAAACTAAAAATCCTGTTCAAACATCATCAATTCTAACTTTTAATGATATTTAAAGTCTTACATATGCACACCTTCATGTCTCACCTTTACATGACACCACACATCATGTCTTGCCTCGCCGAACGTAACACCTCGTTCTCGTGTCTCAGCTGACAACCCATGTAATGGCTACAGATTATCACCATGAGGTCGAAGATTAAATGTACAAAAAGGAATCATATTACCTCTATTTTAGCTTTTTACACTGGTTGTATGTTAGAATTAATTTGAAGAATTTGCTGACAACCTTTCCATTTTTTTTTGACAGGCCTTATGTTTGATAAGCACTATTTTGCTATTATATTAAACTCCAGGTGAGCTCAGTACTAGTTATTGATTCAAGACTAAATCAAAAACTAGTACTGTACTAACTAATCAAAACAGTACTATAGTGAATATGCACAAATAAGACACTGATTTCTAAGAGTAATAACTACATCACAAGATATTCAGATCACAAAGGCATGTAGAGGGAGAAACATCTGCTCCCTCAGTTATCAGGTAAACAGACCGTTCACTTGTTTATTGCATGTTTTTTATTACTTTTTAAATATTGCGTAATTTATTGTGGGATTTGATATTATCATTTGATTTAAGTAGTTCCCCACTGAAAAGGGGTCCATTTCAGTTAATTTTCTTTTTCAGATTCATTATGTTCAGTGCTATTGTTCCTGATGTGGTTTTGTTTTCTAACCTTGTTTGTTCACCCCCAGTGTGAGCGGGCTGCGGCTTATTGACCTCACTGGACTCGCACCAATTAGGTTGGCTTAGTTTGCAGAATGTAGTTTTTAGTGTTGTTTAGTTGATTTCTTTACTGTTTTGTATAACTGTATAATGATCTTAATTTTAATGTTGTTTCTGAAAATGTGAATTTAATACTGAGCTTGAGGAAGATCGTTTGTTTAGTATGTAGCCCTTGTCTAAACTCATACTGCACATACTGCAGTAAACCAAAAGAGCTTCAAAACTGAAAGCTGCAGGTAAGTGGACCCAAATGCACGAACAGAGGCAGGTTGTCATGATGAATTCAAGGATTTTTTACCAAACGTAGGAAACTAGGGAACACAGGAAAGACAGGCACATGGAAACGCTGGCATGGCATGCATATGGTGAGAACAATGACTGAAGAAAGATAGAATTGAAGACAAGACTTAAATACACTAAAGACAAACAAGGAAACAAGATACACCTGGAGAGGGGACTGGAACGTAAGACTGGAGAAAACAGAGAATCCCTTACCAAAAAGGAGTATACTCAAGTATACTTACAAGTATACTTTTTATGAACTAATTATACTTTATGTGAACTAATACTTAGGTAAGTATACTTTTCAGATTACTTTGAATGTACTATCAGGAATATACTTAACAAAAGTATACTTAGTTTATACTGACGAGTACACAGACAAAGTTTAAGTATACTCCAAGTATAACATACTTGATATACTTTAAGTTTAAGTATATTATCCAATAGTAGTTAAAACTTAGTACAAGTATATAAAAATGTACCTGCTTGCAACATGGAGTGTCATTTTACTGTATTAGCTGGCTTGTTGTATAGCTATTTTACACATTGGCTGCTTTGAGGTAGTTGCCATAACACATACACTGTGAGTGAACCTGTAGTTCACCTTACCAAAAAGTAGTATACTCAAGTATAATTATAAGTATACTTTTTATGAACTAAGTATACTTTCTGTGAACTAATACTTAGGTAAGTATACTTTTCAGATAACTCTCCACTAAGCTATTTGATTCAAGTAAGGCTATGCCAACTCAGTGGCCTAGTGGTAGAGTGTCTGCCCTGAGACTGGGAGGTTGGGGGTTCAATCCCCAGCCGGGTCAAACCAAAGACTCTAAAAATGCTGTCCATTGCCTCCTTGCTTGGCAGTTGGAATTGGGGGGTTAGATCACAAAATAATTCCTGAGCATCCCACTGCTCCCTCAGGGGATGGGTCAAACGCGGAGAACAAATTTTGCATCCTTATGCAATATGAAAACAGTTTAATTCAAGTATAAGTAAAGTATATTTCAAGTACATTGAGTATACGAATGGTTTACTTTAAGTAAAAGAGTAGTACAACTCAAGTACAGGAAATAGTATAATTTAAGTATACTTATATATAAGTAAAGTAACCTTGAAGTTTACTTGAGTATACTCAAAAATGGGCCAAATCAGGGTACTTTTAGTATAAGTATCCTTTGTAAATATACTAACTAGTACATATGTAAGTACACTACTAGTACATAAATACAAGTATACTTGGTAAAGAAAGTATACTTGATAAAGTATACTCAAACTCCACTTAAGTATACTTGGAAAGGTAAACTAGAAGTTTACTTCATTTTGGTAAGGGATTGGCTGAGGGAAATACGGGGGAGGAAACAGAGCAGCCAGGGCTAAAGAGTCTGAGTCAGGGCAGGTGTGTGAAGCTGGGCAGGGAAAACCAGACTGACACAGAGAGAGCACAGGAAACCAACCCACCAAAAACACAAGGAAACACTGGGAGAAACAGAAAGCAAACAGTGTCCAAACATAAACTCCAGGGGAAAACACAGAAGTCCACAAACCACAGAACCATGACAGGTAGTCGGGGAATTGGTTTAATCCTAGTTGAATCCCTGGCTTCTCCAGAGAGAGTGTCTAAGTGTTCTTGAGCAAGACACTGAGCTTTGGACCACTGCTGATGGGCAGCTTGGCACCTTGCATGGCAGCCTCACTGTGCAGCACTTTGACTAGACAAGAGTTATAGAAATTAAGTCAATTTACCGTCTGTTTTCCACCCTTCACCACTGCTGGCAGAGTGGACTCATCCTCAGCTGTGGGTTCTTCAGAAAGCCCTAAAGCACGCTTAGCTACTTCTGCAGACTTTTTTTTTTTTTTTCGCATTACGTGTCATGTGTTATATCAGCACGATAATGGATGTACGAGAGTGAATAGTCTTCAAACACAAGCAGAACAAAAGAAAAAAAAAAGAGCACCACTTAAAGACACTTGATGGCAATCATCAGATGGCTTGGACGTAAATTGTGCGGCTTTTTGATGTTTCGTCATGGCGGCGAGGAACACTGAGCACCTCGAGAGCTTAACCTTCCAACCCGTCGCCACTCACCGAAGGCTCTGTGAACACAAACACACTCACTGTTGTGTACATTCATACTTATCACCCCCCACACCACCCCTAAACACACACACACACACACCCGAGCACACACTGCCAACTGCATCACGTGGCAGCATTATCCCTCAATATCACACATTTTGCTGCTTGACCTCTATGATTTCTTGCAGAGTGGATCCACAGAGAATCTTTGCTTCCTCTCCGCCTGATAAATATTCATTTCATCAGCGATGAAACAGACACCTTCTCAGTTACACTTTTGATTGGCTACTGTGTATGTGTGTGTGTGTGTGTGTGTGTGTGTGTGTATGTGTGTGGGGGGCTGTTTTTCTGTTATTTTGTATAAGGTGCGAGAGGTGAGCCTCTAGAGAAGCATACAGAGACAAAGGCTCCACTCCACTCATATTGCCAGATGTCAGAAAAGACAAGCACCTTCAGACAGCATCCGGAAATCCAGAGCAGTGTAATTTTTACCTCTTAATGACTCTAAATCCCTCTGTTCCCAGCCGAGGGCTCTATCTTTAACACCCAGGCCTTCAAAGAGATCCTCCCACAAGGAAACTACACACAAGTGGTGTATAAACAACCCTGTCACCATATAGGCCTGCTAGGCTACAATGCCATTTCACATAAGTGCTTTATATAGCGGGGGAGAGAGTTAAAGGAGTGTTGCTTCTTAACAAGTCTCTTCATCATCATCATCATCATCATCATCATCATCATCATCGTCTTCAACATCATCATCATCATCTTCTTCTTCTTCTTCCTGCTGTTTTGACTTCATTTTTTTTCTTTTACTTTTATCCACTTACATTAAGAGTGCCATCTTCTGCTGTGTTTTCCATAGCAGCTTTTTGATTAACAAAGCAAGGTATCACCACAAAAAGCATCTTGGTGCTTGGTGTAATGTTATTTTAAATGAGTTTTTAACCAGTTTTTTTTTTTTTTTTTAAGATGCTAATTAATACAAGAAGGAATACCCCATAATATCCCAAATGGTATGTTAGTCAGTTAAAATGTTAATTAATTTAATTAATTGCTTATTCTCTGAATTTGCTCCCTGCTTCTCCAATACTTGCTGGCTTTATGGATGCTGGTTATCTCAATTAGGACTTGACAACAACTCACCAGTGAATTATCCCTGCATATATATGGTGTATATAGGTATACCTTTTTTACTTCATTTCTTATTTCTGTATTTATTCTTATAATGTTTTGTAGGATTAACACATACATTTTTTTTTTTTTTTTTACAAACTTGTAAGACACATATTTCTTATTTATTTTCTATTTCTTGTAATTGAATTCCTCTCTTGAGAACCGAGCAACTGCAACTGACTCAATTTCCCCTCAGGGATCAATAAAGTCTTTCTGGTTCTGATTCTGAATGCCAAGCGAGATACAGTGCTGTTTCGAGGTAGACAGCCCATCAAGGTGAGTTTTGGGGGAAGTTGATCAAAGAGATGAGGGTGGGGGACTGATAACACACTTCCACAAGGGGAGAAACTCCACTTTTTCCAGCGGAAAACAATAGTTACGCATGGAAACGTCTCCAACCACAGGCAGAGCACTGTGACTGGGCTCTACTGGCTTGACTGACTTATAGAACTAGAGTACCCAAGTGTAACTAGTAGGGATGGAGGAACAAAATCGATTCAGTTTTTTGTTTTATCATTTTTATACTGCAACGTTGACCCTGAATCGATACTTTGTCCTTATTTTAGACATTTTTAATTGTATTCAAGGTGGAAAAACACTGCAGCTGCGAGTGCAACAGATGCTGGCGTGACCTTTTCAGACAAACACTTGCTTCCAGGTCTTTGGCGAAGCATTGTGGGAATCAAGCGTATCATCGCAGGAATTAATAACACCACCGTCACACTTTTAATTAAAGGTCTGCAAGAACTTTGGCTTTAATAATTTATAAGGTAAAGAGGAGTTAGATATGAGCACTGCTGTATGGCATAGTAAATTTGAGATATTATTGTGCTAATACGACCAACATGCATTAAGATTACGGTAGCCCCAGTGTCCAAAATTACTAATGTTGTTAACTTCATTTGGCATGTCTGGTGTTGTTTTGTTGTGATAATGACTTCACAAATTTGTCAAATTGAGACAGCCTGCCCCCAAAGTACCCGTGACCTCACTTGATTTGCCGAGACATCGCCTCCAGTGTCGTCTCCAAAAGTTGCTATCGACACTTCGCTTCCAGCCAACATGTCCGCCACCATGTTGCTGCTTTTGTCCCTCTGCTTCCAGCGCAATGTCTCGCAAAAGGATCTGCGAGCTCTCCAAGGCGGCGTTGAATAAAAAAATAACAAAACAAGGCATTCATTTTCATTTTCTCTTTACAGTTGATTTCATTATAAGGGAAATGGCCAAGGTACTGACCCGGTAATCCAATGCTTATTTGACTTGGGCTTATGTTGTGATGTGTTGTGAGTGACATGAGAGATAGTTTGAAATCCAGTGTCAGTGGCCAGAGCATCCCGATGACTGGAATCACATTTCAAACCACATACAGATATAGTTTAGTGCCGATTAGCGATTTAGAGCCAAAAAGCGATTTGAAAAAAATGTTTTTCTTGTGGTTTTTGGCCAAAAAAAGAGAGATTTGGACTGGCAGTCTGAACAAGGCCTATCACTTTGCTTCAGCTCTTGGTGCTTTTTTCATCTTTCTTTACCCTACTAATATGTACCTGTCCTCAAAATGCTTCATTTTGGTAGACGCATATTTGCCTCGCTGCCTCTCAGGTAACGGTAACACCATTCATGTTCAGCTCTTCATCACCGTTCATACATATTCTCATCCTCTGTTCACATTTCACGATTCGGCCGGTCTCCAACCCATTTCCCTTTTCCCTGTGTCTGTCATTTGCCTTTAGTCTCTTTTTTTTATAGCGATTTTACCTGTGAATTTTACAGTTTGTGTTAATTATAGCTTAAGTAATAAAATTTGCATAATTCATGTCAGTTATGCCAGTGGTTACTATGGTTACTACCTGCCTCACATAAAACAAGATTGACACATATATGATCTCAATAATAATTATGACAATATCCTCAATTGTAGACTATCTTTCTTGATTTTCCAGCAAGAAAGGGAAACCCTGATGGTATATAGCGCTCAGAAAAATTATCTCACATGATGAATAATTCATTCTTTGACTGACTTATAATAGTTATTTGTAATAGTGTGTAATAGTGTGTTTTGTTTTCCCCTATATTTCTTGTGTGTTCATGTATGGTTCTGTTATTTCATGTCATCATATATTGTGGTGCTTGGTTTCTGCAAAAAATACATAAATAAATAAATAAATAAATGGTCTTATATTGCAGGTTAGGATCTAAGTTTATAAGTGTGAAGAGGTGTGAAAAATGAGATGCTTCACATATTTGAGTACACATTCGCAGCTTGTGATTCATGTTCACAAGTATGTATCTATACGGTATTTGCAAATTAAACGCTACAGTAAATTCATGATTTTGTTAGAAAACGTCAGTCCTTGGAGAGCGCAGGGTGGGCGGCTACTTCAGGGACCGTTTCACGCCTCATGAGTCAAAGCGAGCGTTAGTGCAGGGCTCGGTTTGTCCTGAGCACAGCGACGAGACATGGGTTAAAAGCCTTTCATTAGTCCCTTACCAAATGAATGAATTAATAAGTCCTCCACACCCATCATGCAACAGTTCAATCAACCTCATAATTTCCAGGCTGATTTCCATATTCATGACGGTGACGCAGAGGTCATAGTTTGAAATCCTGTCAAAGTGCCCTTGCCCAGCTTTTTCTTGGTTGTGCAGTGTGTCCTCATCCATTCCCTGAGGGGAAAAAAAAACAAAAAAAACTATTTGACTTCAAAATCAACCTATAAGCCTCACTCTCGCCACATGGAACAGAGTTTCATCATTTCCACACCTAATGATAAAAATTAAAAAAAAAACATATTAATAAAAAAATGCATTAGTTTTCCCTTTGAAAAAAGATCATAGAGCAATTGAGCACAGATATTTTTTTCCTCCTAATGTTTGACATCTTATTTTGAAATCAAACATTACAACATCAAACATTATGACACTTGTACAATGACTGTCAAAAGACAACACAGTGCATAGTTATTGCACCAGTGTGTATATCTATCTATCTATCTATCTATCTATATATGTGTGTGTGTGTGTGTGTGTGTGTGTGTATAGATAGATAGATAGATAGATAGATAGATAGATTTATAGATATAAGATAATCATACTGTAGACACAGCAGTCAATTTCTTTTCAGTCACAAACAGTGTTTAACAGTGTTGCTGAAAATCTGTTTACATTTAGGTTTGTAATGTTATGAATTACAACTAAAAAAAACAACAACACTTCAGTAATTTTACTCTGGGACTAAGAGATTACCTACATCTTAACTCCAGTTGTGCTCCTAGGAAGCCACATTGCTGCACATTGTTTACTCCTGCCAACGTCTCCAGCAGAGGAGAGGAGAGGGTGTGAGGCTTAGGGGATCATTTGGAGTGAAGCCTTTGGGTTTCTCAGAATGTGCCACAAACCTCTGCATCAGCGGCAGGAGAGGTATTTCAGCTATGTAAATCTTTTGACAGGCCCAATTCACCTAAGCGTTGACAAGATGTCCATCTTTGGATATATTATGGGAGCGTTAACCTCAATGTAGCCTTGATACCGACAAAATCATGCCGGAGGAATAAGCATATCAATTCAACACATATCGCGCGGTAAACCAATCCAAGTCCAATCCCTTTAACAACAAAATTTTGCGATCACATATGCCTCTCATGTTTGCTCAAAAAAAAAATACAAAGACAAAGAAACGGGGACACTCAGTTTTTAGCTGTGTTGAATGCAAATCCTGTGTCATACTGAGGGCAACATCAGGACAGAGGAGGTGCAGTCCAACAGCAGAGTGATTATGTCTGAGAACAAAGTGAATGGATTTCTGGGAATATATTGAGGGTGGTTAAAATTGGATATGCCAGCTTTCCCACCTCCTCCGAGGGTCTAATGCTGCTCCTTCATTCATGCGACTTCAAATCCTCGCATCCTGAGACACACAGATCAAGAAACTTTACCTTTGCATACAAAATGATCTGTGGACTGCAGAGGCTACTTGGACTTTAGGCCTATAAATCACCACCTGCATCACCTGGATGACAACGTTTTGTTTATTTGTTTGTTTTTAACACCTAGAGACCTCATATTGCATCACTAATGACGCTGTATGTGCGCCCAATTTGCGAAATTTGTGAAAAAAAAGACTGAACAATGCAGTGTTGTCATTTTGCACTACATAAACATCCAGTGAGCTGCAATCCTGATAAGATTTTACATAAGTATCTTTGAAGGATAAGCGTGCTTTCATGTGAAATGGAAAAGTGCTTGATAGTAAATATTTAACCCATCTTCTAAATTATCACTGACAGTATGGTTTGCATCCTTTTAACTGGAGAATGTAAATGCTCAAAAAAAGGAATTCTCTGACAAAGAAGAATAGTAATATGGTTTCGGTTACCATGGTTACAATGAATAGAGGGATTTTGCCGCTAAAAGATGCGGGAAGACATATTTAGTCAAATTTGGGTCATGTGGGAGGGAGGAGGGCAATGAGAGTCCAGATGGAACATGTCTACCGAACTTGGGCCGTACGGGAATACGACGGGAAACATTAAAGTGCGTTTGCTTAAGATCATTTGGCCACTGGAGAATAGAGAACATGGCCTTGGCAGCATTTTCACATGTATAAAAGATTGTTCATGGACTGCAGGAATACACACGGGACGCCCGAGGATGAGCAAGAAACGGAAAATGGAGGGAAACTGAAGGGACATGAACTCTAAATGAAGGAGGTCAGTAATGAGCAAAGGAAGGATTTCACAAGTCCTGACAATTGATGTAGCTTTGACTCGGGCACTCTTTGCCTCGGGGTACTTATAATGTTGAGGATCGAGCCACTGAAGCCTTTTTTCACTGTTGAAGCTAAATTCCTACAATGTAAATGAAAACACAACAGCAGTGAAAAGCCAACATTACGGTCAGTATTGCGTCTTAATTGTATTTTTCTGTAATGCAGTAATGTAACATGTGGCATTACTGTTCATAAATTCAGTGATCACAGTGGAGTTACTACTCAAACAATTAGTTCTTCAATTATCTACATAATGCGTGGATAGAATAAAAATCCTAAATCCTGCTTTTCATGCACACTTGCACAACAATTACCTGACCTCTGACGATAGTGCATCTCAGGTAGGGTGACCTGAGTCCCAAATTAAGAGTAGTTGTCCCAAATCCTGAAACCGGTCCTGTTTGTCCTGAAAAACAGACTAAACCCAGGTTTTGATTAGTTATAGCCTCATAAAACCTTATGCTGATAGTTGTGAAACATTATTTTGGTTTTGCCCACAGATATGTACTCTCATGTCCACAGCCTATATAAATTACAGCTGTTGTTGCTGTTGCTGTTTTTTTTTTTTTTTTTTTTTTTTTTTTTTTTTGACGTTTGCAGTAGTAGATAGGAGAAGTTGCAGGCAGTCATGGAAAAGGAGCAACCTGACATGCGCGTCACGCAGACAGATGAGACAGGCGCTGCACTGATAATACAAATTAAATAAAATGAATTTTATTTCATACATTTGCAACACAGGCATTGTGATTCTTTTTCTGAATGACAGACAATTGACTTCATGTTCGTAACAAAAATGACCAATTTGAATATTGAGTTTTGACTTTCAAATGTTTTACTGTTGCTGTTCGTTGACACTGAAAGTAACGTACTGGAGGCCACACCCACCATGACCATGTGACCACGCCCACCCCCAACAAGCCTAATCTCAGTGGAGTAACACAAAAGTAATGTAACGAGAATATATAGATAGATAGATAGATAGATAGATAGATAGATGTCAGTGGCGTATGGTAATTTAATGTTTCTGCTAAAAATATAACTGATTAAAAGTAAAAGGTGCTGTCTTGTTTGAGTAAACTGCCTCATTTCAAAATATGGTCTATTTATTCTGGAAAGCGTCTGAATAGAAACACAGGAATTATCTGAAGCCAGTATAACCCTGACTTTAAAATGGCATTGTTTCCTGGTTCCTCTGTCTACAGTTGCATGTTTTTGAATGCAGGCTTACATTCTTATAAGATTGCTCCTGTCAATCCTCTTGTGGATCAAGTTGCATGTCACGGCCGCGCCGCTGACATCCCTGCCTCAATGTTGATTTATGGTTCTGCATTGAATTTTTCTGTGATCTTTTCTGCAATGGTGGGTCTTAGCATAGATCGCTGAGCCGCTTAACAGAAACACTTGTGTCTAATGACATCTGGCAGTCTTTATTACTTGAAGATGAGGTTTTCTACAAATTCGCAAATTTTCTTTCTTCTGCTGTCCAAGTAATGGGTGAAATAAACCAAACGCTGGAAGGAAACCAAGTGAACTGGTCACATTTCATGTGGTGTTAAGTTGCCCTACATGCCTTTACATTTTTCAAAAGACGCACTCAAGCTATGAGAGCAGCCTCTGTAGGCTACATAAGAAGCACCAGAGATGCCAGCTGTGTACTGTAACTATGGTGGCACTTTGAAGCAGAGGTACAAATCACCCATTATACAACAAAAAACATTTTACATCGCCAGTATGAGGGCGTATTACTCAAAAATTACAAGAGGGCTATTGATATCCAATGTGAAAAAAAAAATGCTGACAATGAAAGTGGGTTAAAAACATTTAATGTGCCAAAGTATCTTGAAATCACCATCCGTCCTTACATGATCGTGTTAGAGTATTAAAAGAAAGTAAGTTGGACCAGGTGCAGCTCAGTGGCCAGATGTTTAAGGTGGAGCAAACATGAAGCTGGTAAGAAATCTGAAGTTGCTGAAATCTTTTCCCCTCCCAGATGCTTTACCATGAAATACACCTTTTCAAAGATTTCTTTAAATATGTCATGTCTCACCCTGCACGGGCAGCTCAGACTAAGTGAGTGGTCTGTTTGCCATGCAGTTGTAACACTGTTGAATGAAGACCCTGTGCCATTCAAAAACATTTTCCCCTTTAACCAGAACAGTTAAGGCTTTGTCTGTGACCTCCCATTGTTTTGCTTCACGGTACAAAAGCTACAGCTTGGATTTGCCTAAACCAATAAAAAAAAAAAAAAAAAGGCCGGGTGCTGCAGAAAAAAACTAAGAAAGTCTTTCAGGAAAGACTAAAGAGCTTAGAGTCAAAGCATTGCACTGTGTTGAATAGCAGTATTTAGGAATGTGCTTTTATCCAGTGCACATGAAATCCCTCTTTTCGGAATCACATTGCTATTGTACATGATATCATATGAGTCATGCAACCCAGCCACCAGAATAAAATGATGCCATTTTATGTTTCTGCCATCCAACCTTGAAATGTCAACGTTTCTGGTCTAAACATACGCCTTAGACTTAAACCCAGTGTGGTGGAGCCTGCTCCATGTGACGTAGACATGAGCTTGTTAGCTACTTTAGCCACTTGAGATTAGGAAAAGGTCATGGTTCACGTTTGGTAAAAATGAACACAGCTCTCGCTTGAGATGGGACTCGAATCCTGGTCTGCAGAGGCAAAGTCCTGTTGACTGTCATCCGCGCCATTAACGATGCAGTGTGATGCGATTCAATGCGATATGACGATGCAAAGGAATGATGCTATGCAATGAAATGAGTTTATTTATTAACCAAATAAAATTATGAAATGGTGCCGTGTTTCACAAGTCACGTGCAAGTGTTCGACACTGTAATGCCAGACATCTTTACAGATAAAGAAGGCCATGGTGCCGGTCATTATCTTTGAACGAGTGGAGCTGTTAGTCAGGGCGCCATTCAAAAAAAGTTGCAATGCTTTGCTCGCCGCTCTTGGGTCGTGATGAATCCCCACAGGAGGCGGGGAGGCCGGGGCGCTGGCAGACGCCTCCACGTTCACACCGTGTTGCCGTCTCAAGTGTGCAATAAGGTTAGTTGTGCTGCCTGTGTAGTTTACAGCAGCATGGCACATTTTGCAAATTGCATTTGATTTGTCAAGTGATTTGTAAGTCTCTCTTGTAAAATCCAGAGTGTTTCCATATTTTCAATTTGAACTTTGCTGGTGTGTGTATTTGTTTTGCCTCAGCCGCTCTCAGACCCATTCTGCTCAGCAGCAGTCAGTATCTACTCTGTAATGTAAGGTAAAGTGGGAGATATAGTCCATTATATCAAATTATTGGATGGGTCATGTTTTTCGAAATAAATAAATAATCAGTGACCATGGCTGGCAAAGAGTAATATGGCCAATTAGAGAAATGAGAGGAGAATGGACTCACTCATTACTGTGCAAAAGAAACATCTGACATCTTATTAACTCAGCTGAGATGAACAATTTCTTCTCTTGCAGAGAGACAGAGGTTAGGGTTAGAGAGGGCAAGACAAAGAGAGCAAATAAGTGAAAGAGATAAATTAAGTGAGACAAAAAAATGACAAAGTTTGAAGAGAGATGAGGATGAGTGTGTGACAGAGAGAGGAGGAGAGTTGGAGGAACAGGACGGAAGAGGCAGTGGCAAAGCCAAAGAGAGCCGCAGCTACCAGCAGCCAACTCCCACTTTTTTTTTTTTTTTTTTTTTTTAATCAGGACTTCAAGCTCACATGTGAACGGCGTCTCCACCAGCTGATAACCTGTGTGATTCAGTATGAGCAGCAAGCTGTGAATGACCCATCTGTAAAACCCAGGGGCAAGTAACTGTGAATGACTTCTGTCCTGCTCCTGCTCAGACGAGGAAAAAACAGACCTGCACCTCTGCTGACGAGGAAGTGAAGAGCGAGAGAAAGCTCCTTTGAAAGCTCTCTCTCTCTCTCTCCCAGTCGGGCAGTTCACACCCCTGAAAGCTTGAATGACTTCTGATGGGTTTTGAAGAGCTGTCTAAACCGAGCGTGGATGATGATAGGTTGCATTCCCCTCAGGTTTGGATTTGTTGTGTTTTCCCTGTCTTAACACCCACCGGCACTCAAGCGTTACACTGACTGCTAATTAGGCTGTCATCACCAGTGACAGCTGCTGTCACTTGATCCCAAACAAGATGTCTTAATTAATCCAAACTGAAACAAACACACACAAAAAGCTACATCTATCCATCTATCTATTAACTGATCAATCTCTCTATTGATCCCTCACTTTGTTTGTTGGGAACGTTTAATGACATCCTCGTTTTCAACAATTTGTGGGGAAAAATGTCAACATATCTCACAATAATAATAATATAATTTGAAAGAGGCAAGATGCTCCAAGAATTTAGCTCATCTACTACAATTTCATGTTGTGCTAGTATTTTTTGGAGAATGTAGGATTACACATAAATGTAATGGTGAGTGTACACAGTCTTGAAAAAATACCGAAGAAGAGTTAGAGCTGCAAGTGGGATTTTGTCGTTACTGGCACGTTTTTCTTTTTATCACTTATTTTATGGACCACAGTGGAAAGTAAATGTGTGCAAATCCAACCTGTTTTTTGGGCCAGGTGCAGAATAAAGATACATATGGGGTAAAAAAAAAAAAAAAAAAAAACAGCTCTCAAAACTTTATTGGACTTCTTACACTAACTTCCTCAAGGCCTGGAAACCCTGTTGGGTTGAAATGCTGCATAGGTAGTCACTTATTGTATGGATGACACTGGGTAAGACAATCAGCGAAGTACCTGAAATGTAAAATGCACATGAAGGATTGTGCTAAGCATCATTTCTCCTCCATTCTCCTGGGCTCTGTTTTATTTCTGGCTTCACTCCTCGACTACTACGGTCACCATTTACTGTATTCCCAGGCCGTCGACACAACACTCGGACATCTCAGGCACTTAAGAGACATCCTGATCCGGAGTGACTTACAACATGAGCAGCTGTTGAGAAAAAATATGACTTTTTGCATCATCAACACCCCAAGCGGCCAAATCATGAGCGCATAACAACAGTGCTGGGGGCTGACATGCTGTAACCTTTCGGGTATTACCGACTCAAATCCAGCGCATCCAAACAGAGCTAAATCTCTTTCACGTCTCGTCTGGCTAACTGAGTAATCCTGGTTCTTCAAATACCCCACCCTGCCTCACCTTCCACACCAGACAATTCCTTTTTTGGATCGAGTTATGTACGTGTGGATGATCGCTTAAGACCTTGTTCGGCTTAAACGTGCAGTTTAAGTTCCTCTTTCAAATGTAGGAAAAGATAACAACATATGCAGTTTTATAAAAAAAAACATGGAAGGGCTTTGCTCAGCTGGCATGTTCGCTTACAGCACCGCAGTTTTCCACGCTTAGCCGCTGAGCAGATGCATTGAAGCAATTTGGGCAATCGGGATAAAGTGCCTCACTTAAGGACATATTAGTGGAAGCTGCAGAGGTGATGATATTTTTGGTGTGTTCTGATTTTTTCTTGGGGTTTTTTTGCTGTTAAATCAGTGGCACTTTTTTTTTTTCCCCCAACAAATACAATAAATATTCAGGTCCCGATGACAATCGTAAGTGGCACTTTTTGCAACAAATACAATAGATATTCACCACGGCAATCAGAGCAGCTCATATCATAATACAGAACAAAAGCTCCACACATACACTGGGACAACAGAGATACACGGCAGAGATTGCACTCCACTTTCGACCGCTAAGTACATTAAAAAGCATGGTGTTTTGCTATAGCGGCTGCTGGGGAAGTCACCTTTCTGAGCATAAACGTGGAAGATGGGCTTATTTGAGAGAGGAGAGTTATCAGACAGCATCTCACCCACACAGCCACTGATAGCTGCAATCAGGAGAAGAAGGAAGAAGGGGGCTCAAGAGGCCGGCTCGTCAGCTCTGATAAGGCCTTTTGTATCACCTCTGATTGGGCTGGAATACTTAGAAGGTGCACTGTAATGATAGTCATCTAGGCTAGTGTGTGTGTATGTGAGAGAGAGAGAGTGTGTGTGTGTGTGTACGCGCATGTGGGTTGTCTGAGAGACTGTGCCATTTGTATGTATGTGTGTATGATAGCGAGGGAGAGAAAGAGAAAGCCACAATCGATGTTAGGTACCGATGAGTGTTTTTTCAAAATGTAAGCGCACTAACGAAAACCATAATCCACCAATAAATTCAATATTATATCATCTCATGCAAAATATATATATGCAAAAATATATCAAAAATGACTGTGTGCTTGACTTGTTCCCTTGAATGGCTTTTGTCTGTTAATCTGGCACCTTTTTTTTGGCAAGTGTGCGATACCTGCTCCACATCGAAAATGACTTAAAGTCCCTCTTTGTTCAAAAATGGATTGCAGTCTTACTCTTGGGAGCTTGACTTTGACTTTACAAATTGGTGCCGGTGCCAAATCTGCCACTCCAGCACCGTTTTCACATTCCGCCAGTGAGGGGGGGGGGCTTTGTCATGGCGTTGTGCAGGAACCTAGTGCAGGCAACCTGGTCTCCCATAAAACAAATGTTGAAATCAAAGCTTTGACCAACACAATGCTAACAGGTACATGCACTGTCACTAATGTTACAGTGCACAGCTAAGGTGGTAGGGCTGTAGTGTGTTAGTCGACTGGTTAGTCGATTTATTGGTCGATACGTTCTTGGTCGACCAAAATCTGATTGGTTGATAATTTGTCGCGTTAATTTTATCAGGAGTAAAGCACTAAGCGCTAATGGGGGTGTCTTCAGAACACCCCCTTGTTTTCACAGTTTTGGATTAGCCCAACCCACCGCGGAGACAGATAAGTAGGCCCATATGTTCTGAATTGAAGAAAAGATTAGGCCTGGTTTTCCGAATATTTGCTCAATTAAGAACGTTTAATGAACATTTAGTCCTCTGCCATGTCAAAGACGTCGTCAGTGTGGCAGCATTTTACCAAAATAGATGAAAAAAAAAAGTCGAATGCAAACTTTGCAAACAACAGTTTGCATGTCACAGCTCAAGGACCAAAATGGTATATCACCTAAAAACGGTAAGCTAACATGTCTGTGTTAGGTTGCTCCATCAGTTTTGAGTATAAACATATCAGAATTGGCATATTTCAAAGTTTTAGTCTAATAATCGTTTTATAACTGCAGGCGCACACACCTGCGACGACGGCAGCTTGACATAGTACTATTTTCAGAAATCATAGGCTATGATATTGCGTAGGTGCATGTGATGCAGCGCTGTCAGAGCCGACCGACTCGAGTGTGTCATTCAGTGCAAAATAATTAGGTCAAAAACGATTTAATATACTGCAAATACTAGTTGTTTATGTTTATTTCTAATTCATTTAGGCGGACAAGGCTACCAGGTAGGCTACTGCCCAGTTAATTAATCTAAAAATAGTGACATTTTTTTTTTTTTTTTTTTTTTTTTTTTTGTATTCCTGCCGCCCCCCGATTAGTTGACTTTTGGTTGAAATTTCAGGATTTTAGTCGACCAAGATTTTCTTTGGTTGACTTCAGCCCAGTTAGTTAATGTTACAGTGTAGTTGATAGACAGCGATATAGGAAAATTTATAAAGTTACTATTCGGACACAAGTGTCAGTTTTGCTGCTCTCTCGGCTGTCCTTCCGGGTCACAGTCTGACTGAGGCTTCAACATGTAGGGCTGCATTTCACTGCATTTCAGTGGGACACAGGCGCAAAGTGCAACACAAGCATCGAAGTGGTGGTCATTTTCCTCCTCAGCACCCACGTTGTCTAAATAGCAAATGCATTCTTTACACAACATCCGTGTGTCCATCTGAGCGCCCACAGGTGTGTTGGTGTTAATTTGAGGTGTGGTCAGGCACATTGTTGGCACACTGGTTCTGAGTTTTTTCTGAGTTTCCCAGCTCCTCACACCTGTCCTGAGTTTGTGTAATTAGCCCTGATTGTCCTGCTCCTCCCCAGTGTTTCCCTCAGCCAGTCCTCTGTGTTCTCCAGTCATGTGTTCCAGCCCCTTCCCCAGGTGTGTCTTTTTTCCTCGTTAGTTTCTAGTGATTTTCAGGGCCCGTTTACACGTACACAGGTATTTTTAAAAACAGAGACATTTCCCTTCGTTTGTGCCCTTCTTTTACACGCAAACGGCGAATTCGCCTCTGAAAACGATTCTTTCTAAAAACTCCGGCCAGAGTGGAAATTTAGGAAAACTCCCGTTTTGCGTTTGCATGTAAACTGAGAAAAACAGAGAAAATCAAAATTCTTGTGAAAACGATGACGACACGGCCCCACTTTGCGCGTGACTAGGACGTTTTCAGCCATGCGCGAACAGGAAAACAACAACAACGGTGGCCGCCAAAGCATTTGTATGCAGGCGCGCGGTGCTACTCTGTGGTGTTACATTGCAAAGTTACACCGCCACCTACTGGCCTGGCATGCACACTACAGCGTTTTCAATTTTTGCGGATCTGTGTGAACGACAGCATTATTGTATAAACATGGAACTTTTTAAAAACGCAAAGGAATGAGTTTTCCGTTTTCATCAGAACTGTTGTCGTGTAAACGGGGCCTAAGTCTTGTTTCCAGTTCTTTCTTTGTCCACTCATGGTTGTTCTCACATGTTCTGCTCCTTGTGCTCCCAGTGATCCTTAGTTCCCTGAGTTTGTCTTTAAATTCTTGTTTTCTTCAATAAAAAACTCCAACCCACACATGACACTGCCATATTGAGGCAGCTGAAAGACAGTAATGCTTGTCTTCATAGGCAGCTGCATGTACACTTGGCTTGTTAAGCACACAGAGATGCCCGCATCACCTCAAGGAGCTTTAATGGAGTCCTGCTGTTGCCATAGATGCTCTGCTCGTCCGCTTTCACTTTGTGCACGGGCATGAAGGCTCCATTTCCTCTACAGAGAAGTCTTCCTTCTCACCAGGAAAACCTGCTGTTATAATAGCAATCTGCCAAGTTGCAAGCACACCTGGCTTTTAAAGGGGATGGAAGATGGCACTCCAATTGGTTTATTGCATGTTACACACCCAAACACACACATGATTATTTAAGAGACTAAGTACAACTCATTTGAACCATGTGCATAGTGAAACAACCCTTTTTCCCACAGCTGAATAGTATAGATGGACGTGGACACACACTAAATGCACTTTTTTGCAGAATAGTCATAAAACAGTTAATAACACGAGGATTTTTCTAAGGAATTAGAATACATCTTCTGCTGACAACAGTCTCCTCACTCCTCAGTGTGTGCTCATATGCAACTGGTGAAAATACGCAGTTGCAAAAACAGACAGACAGAAAATCACCACCTCGTTCATCTATTTTAGGTCTGTCTGCCAATCTTTGCTGGGGCATTATTTGGACCGTTGATGAGAGGGCATGGCTGGTGTGTTTTTTGACTTGCAGCAAGCCAGTGGGTTCCCACAAAGCTCTTCGGCATTGTGGAGCTGTCAAAACGTAGAAGATCAGAAGCAGCTGGCTGTACCGTGAGCAGTAAAACACACACAGGACTGAACTCAGTTGTGTTATCAGAGATGGCACTGTTATATGAACAGTTTCAATCACTGACTGTGACTCACTCACTACTGAACATCACTTAAAGTATTAGCAGGCCTTTACTCACAAAGATGTGACATTTCAAAGGTCTAATCATCTGTGTTTAATTTGTATATTGAGCGAACATCAGGTGACATTTGATCAAAAGTGTCATACAGGACTTTGGAATAAAATCCTTATGCTTTCCGAGGCACAAATGGATGCCGGTGCCGTTCAGTGGCAGTAACTCCTTTTTGAAAAATGAATGTCAACTGCAATGCATTTATATTTATTTAATCTGGTCATTTAAGCCAGTTTTCAGTCATATTGAACTTTAAAGTGTACAGATGTGCTTGAAAATCAGTCCATTTCTTTCTTGATGGTGTAAAGAGAGATGAAGATAGATGAAGGTCAGGTCTGAGCTAGATGCCAGGAAACTTCAAATAATACTCCTTAGCTCTGTCAAAGTAAAAAAAAAAAAAACATACAGCAACACCATAGTGTCTTATTTACACAGTGTATTGTGTATTCGAAAGATATGTCTTGGATTTAAAAAAAAAAAAAAAAAAAAGTAGTTTTAGGAGAACATAATTTGCCAGATGTAGCTATGCCCTCAGTGGTGCACAGATCACTGCAATGGATGGAAGGATAAATGTTTTGCAGTTACACTTCCAAGCATGTAACTTCTCTTACAATGCCTCGTTTAAAAAAAACAACAACAACAACAACAACAAAAAAATCCAAAAAAGGTTGGAAGATTTGTGGCTTGCAAAGAGAGAATCACCGACAACAGGAAGGTATAACGGAGCCTGAATGCTCGGCTTGAACCTGCACTGAACTGTGGAGGTGGACACTCAGGGTCAACAAGGTCTCTTAAGGGACAACATTACCTGCATGGAGTTTCTCACCAGAGAACAAGAGGAGCTACATGGAGCGGATCAAGGTTTGACTCCACTTCAGTGCTGCTGCCTGTAATAATGCAGCATAACATTTTTCTTTCTCTGTCTCTCTATCCTATCACAGTTAGACCCCAGCTGCTGATGACAGGACGCTGCCTTTGGGTGGGGACAAAATCTTCAAAGTTTATGACACCCAGCTCGTTTTGGCCTTGTAGTGCAAAGCTGTAAGGGGTTCTTTGGAAAGCCTCCGCTGTTTCTTAACATCCCTTCTGGAATTACCACAGCACTCCTGATCACCCCGTGCAGGATGTTTTTGAAATGCAGATTTCTCTTGTAAAGAGGACGGAAGGCAGTGCAGTGTTTGTGATTCATCCACCGAACCAGATGGTTAATTTCAGATCGGAAAAGCGCAAAGTCAGGCATAAGTTCAGAGATGGTGAAGGCGAGGGTGAAGGGTAAGGACAGGTAAGAAGAGGCTTCTGTGTCTTGCCGGGAATACGTGTGGAAAAAAAAAAAATGGAGCGAGAAGGCTACAAACACACACCTCACAGGGGAGAGCAATAAGGTCATTGCTAACAAGCAGCACTGTCACATAGAAAGAATGAAAACTGAGGAAAAAGCAGAGCGAAATAAGCTTGACCGGAGCAAGCACTGTGGAAAGCCAGCTGTGCAATCTAAGTGTGCACTTGTAAATAAAAACAACTGCTGTGCACCGGCCATAAATTATTCAAGCATAACAACACTTTTGAATAGCTGAGACACCCCCTGTTGCACATACATACTTCCCTTCATTATTCCTTACACCCTCCTGTTTCTTATATTTCCATTTATTCCATTTTTCCCTATCCATTACTGAGAAACTAGGGTAAAAATTCCTTGTATGCATAAACACACTCGGTCATTAAAGTTGATTTAGATGCTGTATATGGTAAGATGTACACTGTAAAGGTCTGATTATTGCAGCCGATGTAGGGCTGCAGAGGATTTTGTCCATAAGCGAAAATACAAGCCCTGTCCCTTTTTTTTGCAGGTTTGTCATTATAAATATGTAACAATAGGACGTGTCTAGAATGTGCAAAACACTGAGGAGAGAGTATGCAAATTGATTAATTTGCACATCTAATGCAATTTACTAACACTGGAAGTCATTGTGGGGAAGGTATTTGTTTAATACAATTCAAAGAAAGAGCAGTTACTAATCAGCCATCCATTCAGAGGTGGCAGCTCTTTAAAGTGAGAGGGAAACGTCAGCCGTGGCAAAATCGGAATTCATTAAGAGCGGGTGCTTTCCAACCGTGATCATATTTTTAAAAAAAAATACATGAAGCCAAAGTAATAATAACATATCGGCCATCCATCAATGCCATTTTAGAGCTTTTGGAAGAATTAAAAATGATTTGCAACCAGTCACCCCCAAAGGAGTCACTCTCGCAGCGCTGCAACGCGGTTTCCTCTGCCCATCACACTGCTCATTAGACCATACCACAGCCAATTACTGTTTGAAATCACCATGCAGGTCACATTAAATAATATTAGCCAGTAATCAATATGAGGGCGATGTAACAGTGACGAATAGACAATTCATTTGATGGGGACGGCATTACAAAGGGAGAAAGATAACAGGCTCATTACCCAAAGCAGGCAGCTGTTTTATGCACCGCTCAGAGTCAGATCACTGACAACTTATTAGAAAACAGGACACTTTTTTTTTTTTTTTTTTTTCTTGTAGTTGGCAGGCATATTCAGTTTTGTCAAGGTCATTTTAGGCAAATGCGGTTTCATTGGTTCCTCCTGGGTATTTCACTGTCTTTTGATTCTGAAAGTCACCCCAGGCACTTGAGAGAGTGGCTTAAAATGTGAAAATTAATGGATTTCAAAAAACTGTAGAGGGCCACTAATAATCATAAGTTGAATGTTCATCATTATAAGTTTGAAAAAAAAAAAAAAAGGTCTAGAAAATGAGCACTGCAGACACTCTCGGTTAAATGTGATTTAGGATCCCTGCATAATTTTGGAATTTATCTTTTTAGCTAATTTTAAAAGTACTTTTTTCTTTTGGAGGAGAGTTTTCTCTTTAGGACGCATAATGGACTGTTTATGAACTCATAAATTTAACTGTGCTTTTATTCAAAGTGAAGAAACGCAGTAGATTTCTATTGCTTACAATAGAACAGGACAAATGTCAGTTCATGTAAAAGAATATTATTGAGACTGGCTTGCACGTAGCGCCTAAAGAGAATTTTTACACAATTCAAATTAATTTAGGCGAGCTGCAAAGACTTGAATCTCCAATTATTTAACTGGAGACCTGCAGTGCATGAGAGTAAATTTAATTTGCATATTTTGTGCATAATGATTACTACAAATGACGTGCCACAGGAATCTAATTAAGAGGAGCAAAGTTTAAGTTTTATTTAGACGTGTTCAAAGAGCATACGAAACATTTTGGCCGCTTTAGAAGTGCATTTCTTCATTTGTTTGGGAGGGGGAGTGTCTAAATGAAAGACAAATGCTTTGATCTAGCATACAGGCTTCATCTTTCATCTTTTGGGACCCCGGGGACGCCAGAGGACCTGAGATCACAGCTTGTTGTTTTCCACTCCCTAAACACTTGAGGTTGTGCTTCTCAACAACACAGGCTGTAAATGTTTCAGAAGAACAACACGCAGTACAAGAAGCAACCCCACTCACAATTAGTTCACCTGGGAGCTTAACATCATTGATACTTAACATCTCATATGAGAAACACGGCTGTTGTTTTTTTAGTGACTTACTACAGAAATGATAGAGGAGGTTAAAGTGAAGGAATATGTAGGATAACCTCTCCAACTCTGTCACTGCTCTGCAACTGAGCTCAGTTCAAGCCCGCAGAACTTTATTTTAAATTTTAGGGGTTTCCAAAGATACCATATACTGTATGTCCTGCTGAATTACAGGAAAATCTGTAAAGAAAAAAAAAAAAAAAAAAAAAAAGGAATCTTGGGTTTTACTATTTCACTTTTTAAGTTTAAGTGATGTCTTTAAGACATGATGATGAAGCACATGTGTGACACACTGTTGTACAATGTGAATAAAATCAACCGAACTTTAAAGCTACCACAAAAAAGTGTTTGCACAGAATGGCAATGTACAATAGAGAATTATTTATTTATATTTATATTTATATATATATATGTATTTTAATTGTATTTTATTTCTCTTTAGGCTGTCGAGATCAAAACCAAGTTGTGAAACAGAGGAGGAGATGGGATGGGATTTCTAATACTATCTGTGCACTTTGCAGAGAAGCCTTTGTGTGTGTGTGTGTGTGTGTATGGATAGAAAGATGATCTTTTGAGGGTGGGGTGTGTCCTCTCCTCCCCATTTTTTCATTTTTAATGCTTCGACCAGGCACATTTTGTATTGTTGCAGGGTTAGTCTCGCACCTCTTATGGTTCCACAAGCGTCAACTTGAGCCACAACAGCACAAACACCACAAGGCCTCCAAACTATCAAGGACATACTGTTCTTCTGAGAATGTGCAAGCAGAATACCAAATCTGCTCTTAGCTTGGTGCTGCAGGCTTAGATATCACGGGCCACTTTTATAATAGGGACTGGAACCAAAATCACAATAACAGTTGTAGTCACTGTAAATGCCAATTGCAGTATAGAAAATAATCTCTGTGGCTCTGTTTACTATATTTTAATCACTTCTAGAGTCATGCAGAAGCAGATTATGCAAGGAGAATAAAACCTCACTCTGCAAGATAAATTTAAAACTGTCTATCTATCTATCTATCTGAAGCCACATAAAGCATGGTTGCAGCTGCAGATGGAAGTATCCTGAGTAAACAAAAGTGCTCTGGTCCACTTTGCCAAGAGGAAGTTATACTAATGAATGGCATGAATTATATGCACTAGAGAGCCTGTACTTATGTGTATACTTCTGTGGCTGAAAAGTGTCATTTCCCAGGTCTGAAGTATTCAGAGTAAGTGCAGACACTGTCACGGAGCAAGACTGAAAAGATGAAAGAAAGAAATGATGCACCTGCCATGAAAAAATGATCAATCACTTTGGAAGAGGAAAAAAAAAATGGGGGAAAAAAAATGAAACTCTACCTCTTCATCGCAAAATGTCACAGTCCCTGCCATTCACACATTTATGCTTGTTTGTGCCTTGAAGGCTTTTCCGCGGTCGGAAACAGACTGGATCACCCGCCGCTACCATCTGCCGGTCTACACGGGCCTGAAACGGGTTAGCAGGTTTTTACATCATCCAGCAAATACAGTGACCGAAGTGCTTCCATATGGACGGGAAGGAAAACAAACCGGTGGTGCGGTCATGTGAAACTCCTAAATGTGTTCACAGCCAAACTTAAATCTATACACTCCAGTCTCCAAATCAAACTTGCTGAAAGTCGTTCAAGTAAGTCATGACAGAACCCCTTATGTGAACCGTCCCGAGAGTGATTAAATGAGAAATTAAAAATAACACTGAAGTCTATATGTATGTGCAAGTGCGTGTGTGTGGATGCACGTGTGTGTGTGTGTGTGTGTGTGTGTGTGTGTGTGTGTGTGTGTGCCAGCACTCACGTCCCTGTAGAAGTTCAGGATCTAAATTACAAATGTGGCAAGTGTCTATAGGAAAAACTTAATTTAAAATGGTGTGCAAATTCCACATTTTTTATATCAAACACTGGGAAGAATGATCCCAGTCTGTCAGATAAAGGCAGAATTAGTAAAATTTGTTGGTTGCAGTCAAATTTGGCCCCTCCTAAGTCAAAGTTGTTGTCACTGTGATAGATGGAGAGATAATTGTGTACAGGTCCACCATCTAACTTCTCCTAAAATTACTTTTTTTATAATCCCAAGATCTGTATTTCAAATACACATGAGGCACGGCGTAAATAAGACAGTTTCAGAGTTGCTGCAAGGTTTATTTTTCACTTTGATGGAGCCAGGCTAACGACTCCCATAGACTTCAAGTGTTTATGCTAAGCTAACACGACATCCTACCCATAGGAACCGAACCACTGGACGTACAGAGGTGAAAATGGTATCAAACATCTTGTCTCAGTCTGGAAAGTCAGGAAAAAGGGGTATTTAGCCTAAAACGTTGAAGTATTCCTTTGAAGTATTTCATTTCACTGCTAATGGTTGCAGTATTGTGATGCCACTCAAAGTCATATCTATTTTTTTCTGATCAGTAACTTCAGAAAGAGCAGAATTCTTCAATAATGGCTATCATTTTTGGTATCATCACTTAACAGCTGTTGATCATCATCATGATCATCCTCGACCCCAGTCTTCACGATGATCCTTGGGACTTTGTCAGAATAAAACGTAAAGAAAAGTCTGGATTTGACTCGGCTGGTGAGCCCCAAAGGCGCCCAGACGGTCCGGTGTCTCATTTTATCTGACTTTGTCCAGGCTGCAGCCACTGTCACCACGACTGCATCAATCATCACATTCCTCCTATCAATATAAATGCAAATCATACAATCTGAGAGGCTTTGGATTATGACTTAGCCACAGACTGGCTGTGCAAATGATGCTGTGAAAGGTCATTGGCTCATTAAGTTAGGGCGTTTGCCAAGACTGGAGCACCGGGCACGAGGCGATGAGTCGACTCTCTTCTGCGCACTGTAAAGAGCAAGAATATTGGCAGGTCTTTTAAGATTTACAGAGCCGGGACTCGCTGTGGGCTGCTGCTTAGATTGGGTAGCAGCTGTCTCATGTGTCAGTTCACTTACATCAGGTTATATCTGCAGGATATCACAGTGACTTTGTCGTTTGCTTATATGTTTGTACCATATATACTGGAAATCTGCTCTTTTTTCTATATCTATATATCTGCCTGTCTGATTAATTGTTTAATATTTTGTTTGTTATTTGATTTTTTGGGGTAATACAAATGCTATATTGTATTTTCAGTAGTAACACTTTAGAGAAGCACACACAATACTGAGATTTCATATTTAAATGAAGCCTGATGCTAAACTGTCTTGGCTTCACAATAAAAAAAAAAAAAATGGCAAGACATAATGAAAATTCATGCAATCAGAATTAAAGAGAAGGAAATTGTTGAGGGAATAGTTTCAGGGGAAAAAAATGTTTGTGTGCATAATGGAGAGGGCATGATATGAATAACTAATACTAACAACTGAAAACGCCCAATGCGTATATTCTCATAGTCTCACAGGGCAAATTAAATATTGCAAAATGAGGATTTACAAACACGCCTGGGTTTTTGTTGTGCTCCATAGATGCACGTGCATGCACACACACACACACACACACACACACACACAAGCTCACATGACATAAATATCAGCCATAGTGTACACAGGGCTCACAAAAGCAACATTTTCTGCCAATATGTCTGTCATTTGGACGTTGTATTGTTGGTTGAAATCTTATTGGTCCATCATGGCCTTAATTTTGATGGTACATGGAAGTTTTTATAGCGATGTCTTTTCAGTGATTCATAATGACGGCTTTTCCACTTTTACTTTTCAACCAAATCTAGATGTTGTTTAGACGTATGGCAGTGATGTCTTTTCAACTAATTTTTGCAGCTGTCAGCCTCTCATTGGTAACCTGTGACCATCGCTGAACCCGGGTTTGGCAACCTGTGGCCCTTCAGCCCCTCTGCACTGGCTCCATGCAGCTTTGACAAAACATAACATGGACATAAACATAACATAACATTGTTGCACAGTGGACAGTTGTCTCATCTTGCAGTTACTGTACTGCGATACTGTGACACTGAAATTTAAAAAAAATAAATAAAAAGTTTCAGTGGTTCGTCAACAAAAATATGCGTCACATCCTGCTATGTCTTTTGCCTGCAGATGGCTGATCTTGAGTTTCTGACCCCTGTAAGCAAACCATAGATAAAAAAAAAAAAAAAAAAAAAACGTCTCAGATAAAAATAGAGTTTAATTCTGCGAGTTTAATTCATTGTTGGCTTACCTGTCTGCTTGATATGTGGCGTCACAATTAAATACAAACTGGCCTATGTTTTTTTAAGTTTGCTCTTTTTAAGCTACTAGGCTGCATCTATATGTTTTATGTATTTCAAAGTGTGCTATTTTTTATTGTATTCATTTTCCAGAAACATGGGGTCGACCCAAATAGCCCCACATAGTTCTGTGTTTAATTCATTTTTAATTAGCCCTACCCATGCCACTGTATTTTTTTCTCCTCCTCATAAGAGTTTGTTTGCCTTCATTATAACATAAAAAAATAGAATAAAATGTCAACAGTTTTCTCTGTTATTGTTCTATAATTTCATAAATGCAACAGACTATAGGTTTTCTATATAGTATAACTATTTAAAACTTTATAAGCTGTGTTATCAAATATGTTTTGTGGCTCCAGATGAATTTTATTTGGTGGAAGAGGATGGGAAATGTCTCTTTTGACAGTGAAGGTTGCTGACCTCTGGCCTAACGCAGCAAATATCAAATAAAAACACCAGCAGTCGACATCTGTAGACACTTCAACATCTCTGTAAGGAGGGCTTCGGCCTGGTTGCAATCAAAAGTACAGCTTACCTCCAAAACAGTCACATCTGTTTTTTTTTTTTTTTTTTTTTTTCCTCCTTCTTCTTCAACAACAACAGCAACAACAATATCTGGTCAGTTAGCAGCTGGATTGAAGAACATGTCAGCGTCATTACAGCAAAGTTTTATGAAAAATGAGTTTGGTCTTGATGGTAAAAATATGTGCTTAATGAACCGCTCAACAAATCTTGCAAAGCCCCTTGTTTTGGATTTTTCATTAGTTATTATTTATAAGCCATAGTTTTTATTGATTTAATCCATTTATTAATAATTTATCAATCACAGGTTTGGATTTAGTTGCAACCTAGTCACCAGAATAACATGATCAAATTTGACGTTTCTGCAAAGCAACAGATGCGTTGAAATGTCAATGTTTCTGCACCAAAAATATGTTGCATGTAAACATTTGAACTTAAAGCAGATGTGATAGAGTCAACATCACGTGACTTAATGTTAATGTGCATGCATGAAAACTCGCTTGTGTCAGCTGTTAGCTTCTTTTGCCACTCATTTGCTTTGTTAGCTTTGTTAGCCACTAAATGTACTTGTGTAAGGTTAGGGAAAGATCATGGTTAATGTTTTCAAAAAGTAACTAACGTTCGCTAATATTTACTAGGAATGTTAACTGGCAAGCTGTCGCTCGACTTGGGACTCAAATCTTGGTCTGCAGAAGGAAAGTTTTTTTTTTGCTCACTTTATACTTGATCATGAAACTTGAAAAACATGATATCTGACCGTATCCTTGGTTTACAGAAATGTAATGTGCCAATATTTTGTCCAAGCAATGCGGCTGTTTGTTGGGGTAATGTGAGTTTGGCAGTTTAGCATGTTCATTTATTAGTTATTTTTGGAGGGATTGTATTTTTAAGGCATAACAGCAGCAGAACAGAAGAGGACTGTATTCTGTATGGAACAAGCAGGCCTTGGGTAATGAGAACAAACCATACCTTTTTCAGAAATGTATTTTTATTAATTTACTCCTAAAGCTGCCAACCAGGACTCTGGTGTTGTCTTCCAGCAGGAGGCGCTATTGGATATGAACAAACGTAGGATAGCGCCACCTAGTGACACAATTTTCAGCTGTAACAGCCAATAATTCTCTTGCAAAAATAAGTCTTGTTTTCATCCTGGTCATAACCCAAACAACAAAACTAAAACCAGTCCATATGTATTAACTTTGATTAGTTTTACACATAACTACATTTTTATTTTTATGTTTATTTTTATTTCACTTTATAATCATGTTTTAATGCCTTTTTTTGTCTGTGTTAGGACACTATAATAACCTTGACACACACACACATGCACATGCACACATGCACACCCACATGAACATGCTCACAACTGTATAAACAAGCAAAAGCACACACATAAACAAACACACGCTCACACAAACACACACAAACACACGCATGCACGCACACACACACACACACACACACACACACACACACACACACCTCTGCCCTGGACTTAATTTAGTGGTGGCTAAATTCCAGTCCCTATCAAACGGTCCATTTCAATGAGAGACCTTTCTCCACTCGGGGGATAATTATCCCTATTATTCTATTGATGAAGTGCCACCTGAAAATCCTTTTAATATTTTACAGCCTTTGTGTTTTGCAGCCAGCTGATGCAGCAACATGTCTCCCCTTTCCCAGAAGCACAAAGGTCTTGAAAGAAAGTGATGATGGGCTTGTGGTTACAGAAACTCGGCGACTCCACAGCCACATGTCCACCTCATCATAAGAAACACACTGAACAAATAAACAACTGAATAAACAAATGTCTGCATGCATACAAGCGACAAATTCTTGATTGCAACAGTTGCTGATTGTCCTATGCAGGCCTATGTAATTTGATGATCAACGTGGTTTAAAATACATTAAGAAATGCACCAAATATTAAATAAAAAGTATTTACCGAGTGATTCCTCAAATGCAATAGATGCCCTTCATTCGTGCCACCCTCCTGCCCTCCCACCATCACCGCCTCACACACACAACCACACACACACTCCTCTCATAGAGGTTTCATAGACACAGCAACCTTCCTCATTTGTTGTGCTAACAAATTCAAGGCTATCAGTGGCCGGGCCGATTAATTAGGCAATCAGTGGGCAGCAGAGGGAGTTTGTCACAGTGAGGTCACTGAATGAGGCGTCTATTATTCCCATTTCTAGGCGAGGTGTGTCTAAACCTCAGGCTGGCCTTTATCGGTGAATACAAAGCTGACCCTGAATACATAAAGCACTTACTCAACATTTATGGAGCATTTTAGGAGACTTGAAGGGAAGCTCATATTCATAAAGACTTACAAAGTGTGCAAGACCAGAATAAGTTTTAATTTATTAAAAAATTCCTTACTTTACTTACTTAAGCTCCATTTCAAATAACTTTGGAACAGAGAGAAACTAAAGTGCACCGATCTCAAAAGCTGATATATTAATCTGTTGCAGTGCTACTCCTGCACTCTGAATGTACAGCAAAGTTGTACTGCATCTATATATCTTATTTCTTTTTCTATGTCTTATAATTTCACTTATGACTATAATATATTCTTCTCTTGAGAATTTGAACAGCTGCAACTGACCCAATATACCCTCAGGGATCAATAAAGTATTTCTAATTTCAGAACATTTTGCAAATAGTCTCTGCTACCACATACTTGGAAATGTGGGTAATTTTATTTTTTATCTCCACAGCAGCATATTGTCTGTCACTATAACGCTGGATGAATATTGATCAGTGAAAATCCCATTTGGCTATTCCCTATCACTCTGAAAACTGATGTCTGTATCATAATCACACGTCTCAACATTGCAACAGTAAAATAAGTCTAATTCTACGGCATTATGAGTTACTTTTTAAATAATTTCCTCATTCTGATTAGTTCTTGGATAGACATTGTTACTGGTAGTTGTTAAAAAAAAAAAAAAAAAAAAAAAAAAAAAAAACAGACACGCGTGAGACTCACTATCATGGCAAAGCTGCTCTTCTCAATAGCCTCCATAATACAAATGGTTGTCTCATAGTGCCCCCTGCTGGACTATGGGGGTATAACATTTTGTTGATGGAGCGGCTGTCACCTCAGGTGCCACGTGTGAAGCTACGGATCAATTTCAATTAGGTTCAATTACGGCTAATCTCGCGCAATTTGTACCAATCTAAAATTGATTTTAGACTATGTTTACGTGGGAGGACAACAAATCCTATTCATAAGTCTTTGAAAGCTGCATGGTGACACGCTGCGATTTGCCCATTAAAGGCCCGATGTTTCATACCAGAGACAATTTGCAGAGTAATTTCAAACACGGCATAATAATTTGAGACAATCCGAGTTATCAATCCACTTTTGTGTCTTCATGACATTTGTCTAAAATTATACGCTTGTGTCGAAACAGCAAAGTGATTAGAGCAGTGATTTGCTTAAAAGTGGTTGATGAATCAGTCCACCGTCTTTGTTTTCTTAATCAAGAAACTTGTAGGCCGAGATCTTACTTTCGTTCCAATCACGTAAAACCAGAAAAAAAATTATAGGTCAATTAAAAAGCAAAAACGTTTCCTTTTATGTTGTCTCAAGGATGAGCTTAAAAGGGACGCGTCCAGTTGCACATATTCTCAAGCTTTTTGATATTTTCACACCTCCTGCGCATCAAAAGGAGCCTGGGCTTTGTAGTTCGCTATCATTATCATTATGCCACTATTTAAGAGGGGGTTGTGTAGTTTCAGGTGATGCTTTTATTTTATTTTATTTTGTTTTATATTATTTCGTTTTATTTTATTTTATTATATGGGATGCTCTTCATGAGAAATCCAGTGTCCAACTCATTAAAAAACTGAACTCCAGGATGGATGCTGCTGTGAGCATCATATCGCTGCCACTGACTTCATTACCACATCACAGAGTTTCCCTCCTAGATGTCGCTCATTACAAAGAGTGTCCACTTTGCATCAATAGCACTCATTTCCCAGGATGTCACGACCTTCAACTTTTGAGGAAAGGGACCAAATCTGGCAAAGACAAAGTGAATAAATAAAAAAAAAACAAACACGTCGCCATATATAGACCTAAACACGTTTGTATTTATTTTATATTATTATTTATTAATTTATATACAGTAGGCCTTTGACATTCACATTTTAATGAACAACAGGAGAAAAGAAATTAAGTTTAATTAAATTAATTTTTAACCATAAATAACTGCCTTTGACTACCAGTAGTAGGCCTGTGACGATTTTATTATTATTTTGACGTTATGTCACATGATAAAATAATACAGGGCTGTTGGAAGCTAGATTATTAGGGTAAGGTGTGTTGTGGAGCATATGAAGCAGCTCATTTTTCCCGTAGAGGAGATGTTGTGCAGAATATTTAACCATCATAGTCCATAACAGAGTTAAAAGGCTTTTATTTTCGTAAGCTGTGTCCTAACAGGCCTCAACAGGCCACGACCCGGTACAGAAAGTGATTAACTCCCGTGTTGGTTCCCCATTAATCACAGCGCTGAGTCGAGCTGGTAATCTGTTTAACTAATATTATTGTCATGCCTCCTTATCAAAGTGATCTGTAATGTACAAAACAGCAATCATCAGTGGGGAGGTATTAGAGCTTTTCACACCTCGGCCACTACAAAGAGCAACTGGTTTCGACGCACAACGATTTGGGGACATTTAACTCTTTGAGCTCTGTGTGTTGCCCCGTGGATCACACACCTTTCAAAAAAGGCCGATGGCTTGACAGAAGTCCTCAAAAGACAATAGGTGGGATTTTATAAGCGATTATAACTCCGGCCCACAGCATCTCACCTGAGTCAGTCTTCAACAGACAGGCAAAGAGAAGGAGCTCCAAGCATCTCCGATTTGGATTTACCTGCACAGGTGACAGCACCACAACCGACCCACCTGGAATTATGAAGGGATTTACTCTGGCTTTCTCATGTGCGCTTTTTCTCCTGATGGATTTGGTTCGTGCAGAGCGCTTTCCCAGGATACAGCAGGACGCGCTGCTCCTCGGGATGAGTGGTTTTCCTCGGCCCGGCGGCTCCAGGCGCACTGCGCAGCATCAGCAGTCCAGCAGGCTGCCGCTCTACATGATGCACCTCTACCGGACCTTGCTGGCCGAGGACCGGAGCAGGACGCCGGCCCGGGCAGAGGATAACCCCCGTCTGCACGAGTCCGACTCTGTCACCAGCCTTGTCGCCAGAAGTAAGTATTCAGTTTTCCAAAAGGCTTCTTATAATTAAAAAAGGAAAAACAGGGAGAAAGATGCTTAATCTATCTGGAAAATGTGTTACCTTTAAGATTAAAATAAATAAATACATAAAAATAGGCATGATTTACCACATCATGGACATGCAGACTATAGGCTGTTGCATACAGTTACAGGACTGTCTAGCTAATTTAATGGATTTGTCAAATTGATCAAATCGTTGTAGTAATTATAGCGATTTTTCTTTCCTTTTAGTCAGTCCTACACCCGCACACACACATAACCATTATTTCAATCCTTACATTTTTTTTTTTTTTATCTCTGTCATTTAACCATTCAGTTTTTTATGTATAAAAAGTAGCTCTTAGTGAAAACCTGTAATGCTCATTGCAGAACAGGCCGTCCAAAAGCATGTACTTCCCATGTGTGTTTATATCAGGCTTTCTATTTCAAGAGTGTCAGGAGAAAAATGGTCAAAGTGAGACAATGGCATTATTATTTCTACTGATCATTGCATGTCCAAAGATACATATGAGAAATTGGATCTTGGGGACAATAATTTAAGCCCAGGTTGACAAGACAATATAGGTGAATGACAAGTAATGTGACATTGTGTTTGCCTGCATGCCTCGCTTTGTATGTATATGCTACCTCTGAATGCTAAGTCTAGTTCATGAATAATGCTAACCAACTTGCTTTTCCTCTTTTGCTCTTGCAGGTTGCCAGCAGACTGGTGGCAGGTGGTCAGTGACCTTTGATATGTCCTCCATTTCAAAGAGCGACACTGTTCAGCGGTGTGAACTTCGCATCCGCCTCCCTGCCTTCACCGAGTCTCCTCAGGCCTCCGTGGATGTCTACCACTCCCAGAGAGGCCAGTGCTTTAGCAAGCAGTGCCCAGAGAAGAGGCTGTTTGTTGGCCGCTTGACAGCTCAGCCCAGTGCGATGGTGTCCCCCTCCTCCTGGAAGGTGTTCAACATGACAGGGATGCTCCACAGCTGGCTGCAGCAGGAGAACCCCACATCAACGCCAGAGGAGGGCAGGCCTGAGGAGACCGAGGAGGAGCAGCAGGACGAGGAGGCAGTTCAACACCCTACAGCCGACCGGGTCATGATGGTGGTCTTCTCAAAGATAAACCAGAACACCGATGGCCAGCACACTCCGACGCTCATCCGCACAGCAGAGCACTCCAAATACGTCACCCTGGACAGAGA
Source organism: Myripristis murdjan (assembly GCF_902150065.1). Classification (NCBI taxonomy): domain Eukaryota; kingdom Metazoa; phylum Chordata; class Actinopteri; order Holocentriformes; family Holocentridae; genus Myripristis; species Myripristis murdjan. The sequence goes on along the minus strand of NC_043991.1, from coordinate 7,477,631 downwards.
GCGAGCGACAGCTGGCTCTACCTCCGGGACGAGGAGCCGGAGAGCCAAGAGGCATCACCACAGCCAGCAGAGCAGCAGGGTGGCGGGGTCGGCACCTGCCAGCATCCCCACAGAGGAGAGGAAGGGCCCCCTGTGCAAGAAGGTGGACATGTGGGTGGACTTTGAGAAGCTTGGCTGGAGCGAGTGGATTGTCTACCCCAAACGGTACAACGCCTACCGCTGTGAAGGGAGCTGTCCTACACCACTGGATGAGACCTTCACCCCAACGAACCATGCATACATGCAGGTAAGACTGAATCTCTGCACCATTACTTTTCTTCTATGTGCTGATAAAAGAAAAAAAAAAAAAACATTCCCAGTGTGATGTTTAGTCAAACATATCCATTTGCTCTAATTCCTACTGGTATAGTTGTTTGCACTGTTTCCTTACAGCAGATTCTGACTCTAACCCATCACTTTTTTCTTTGTGTCTCTGCAGAGTCTGCTGAAGCTTCACCACCCAGACAGGGTGCCATGTCCATCTTGTGTGCCAACACGCCTGGCACCGCTATCGATGCTCTACTATGAGAACGGAAAGATGGTTATGAGGCATCACGAGGGCATGGTGGTGGAGGAGTGTGGCTGTCAGTGAACAGCAGGCCTGTGCCGGCCTATCGTGGTTGGTACTCACAGACACTGTGGACTGTGGCCTGAAGCAGTCTACCCCCTCAGAACCACAGATCATTACTGGTCTGCTCTGAGCCTCTAACCATGAGTAGCAGCAGAGCGATAGCAGTGGCCAGTAGCCGCTGAGCTACTCAGAGGCACAAATGGATGGACGTCGACTGGCCCTTTACAGGAAAGTCCAGTCTGACACTGGGGCAGACGCCATTGCTGTGAACAGCAACATGGCAGAAGGAACCGTGAAGGAACCATGACACTGTTCTCTCCATTCAGAATGAAAAAGGGAAGAGTTTTCCTCCAAAACTGGACAATAAACAGTGGTACTTTTTGGAAGACAGTAGGTTGACAAAATGACAAACACTTTTCCACATGGACCTGCTTCTCTGCATTGTCTTTGCAAGCTAAAGGTGAGACAGCCAGCTGGAGAAGACAGCAGAAGCTGGTCGGTGACAGAAGCACTAAAGGAGATTCGCAGAAAGTTGGACTACGTGCTGCTTTATTTTGCCTGAAGACTCCACACTTTGTGATGCCATGAAAATGAGCTGCAAGCGCTTTAACCTTCCTGTATAATCTGGAACAGAGCCATTTCTATGTTTACTTACTATATAAAATAAAATTTAATTATTTCTTATCTTGGTACGCTTTTTCATTGTTGTCTCAATGCACAAATCACAGTTTCGACTAACTTTACAGAAAACACTTGACCCCAACAGAGAATTTATTGGCTGTTGACAGCTAGTGGATTTAATGCACATTAACAAAGACAAAAAAACGAATATCTGTTCCCCATACACTTCTAGGTGGTGATTAAGGGTGTAAAGCTTTAATAAAATGGAATTAGAACAAATAAAACACACATGAAGACCTTCCACACACCTTTACACCATATATTTCATACTCCATATCTCTCGTGCACTTTCACCCTCCATTGTCCCCACATATGCTGTGTTTGTGGGAAATATTATTCTCATGAGAACAGTTGGTTCTACAGGGCAGAGTGTGAAAAATTTCCATGTTTTATGTACAAAAAGTACATTAACAAGATATATGCAGATTATTCAGGGCATTGTCAGCATCTGTCAACAATAAGGCTCTCCTCCCCAAAAAGGTTTGTGATCACAGCTGTGAGAATAAGAATGGCACAGGAGACAATGTGGTGTGGATTTGTATTCAAATGATTGCACAGTCAACCAAGAAACTATATTTCAACATTTATTTTTTATCTCATGAAAGGCAAAGGAGGACGATTTAAAACAGAGAAAGTATCTACAACTCTGAGCATGACTATAGCCTCGACAAGCGGGAGGAAAGTAAGAATCAACCGGAAACATAACTGCAATATCTGAAGGTTCAGTTTGAAGTGACACAGTTATCTGTCGCTTTATTGCTGAGGCTTATTACCATTATGATGTATATAATGTAAGCTGTCTTATCATCCAAAATTGGCACTTACTTGACAAAGGAAAAGTGTTCATAAAATGCTCGTGTCAGCCATCATGTCACCGTTATGATGGTATTAGGTGAATTTTAATGAAAAATAAAAAATAAAAAATTACAGCGAATGAGAATGTCACATAACTCCTCACTCTGGCTACCAAAGCTCTCTATAACAGAGGACATGTATCTGTGATTAAATTTAACGCTTCAGATAATAAAACTGTCATATCATTACTACACAATGCATCTCCTGACTTTACTGAAACAAGATGTAAGATTTTATTAATTATTAGTCAATCAAATCACATAAAATAGATGATATTTTCACTTGTTGTATACTTTTTAGTGATACATTCTGACTACTTTATTAAAGAAGCGAAAAGTGTGACCTCCACCCAGAGAAGAAACTTTTTTTTTTTAAATATAAATTTCATGTTTTACTTACATTAGACAAATTTGTAAACTGACAGACATAGGTATTTTGTGGTATTACAAAATATTACAACATTTAACAGTAAAAAATAAAAAGAAAGAGCTTTAATTCTTTCGTAACTTTACACAAATACTGAAAATGGCAGGAATTGTGTTTTAGCTCCAGGGGGCATGGCGTTTTGTCTCACACGTCAAATGTCCATTTCAAACAGGGGTTCCTCGCCTGGGAAAACACAATATCACAGTTGAGTGAAGGGTCACACACAATCGCAGGCAATCGCACATGCACACCGATACTGTCTCGCTCTCTCACACACAGGAATGCAAACTCTCTCTCCATCTGTCTCGCTCTCTCTCTCTCTTGCACACACAAAACCACCAGGCCCTTACCTGCGCCCTCGTCCGCCTGCAGGCTTTGCTTGGCGTTTTTATTCGCTCTCTTGTTGGGGCAAGCTGCGTCAGCCTGGGAGGAGCCCTGAGGCTTGTGGGGCCTGGTGACCCCCGGGATGTCGGGCAGGCTGGGAGGCGTGCGCGCCAGAGGAGACGTCCGACACTGCAGGAGGAACTTCCGGTCATAGATGATTCTGGTTCCTGGGTGGCAGCAGTGAGGGTGACGTTAAAGTCCAGGGATTCAGATTTCATACTTCAATCATAAAATCAAGCCTACAGAGGGTTTTCAAGCACACTGATCTCACCCCTCTTTGCCAAACACAAGACATACGATGCAATTTAACTGAGCTGTATTTGTCAAAGGTTTTGTTTTGGCTGGTTCATTGGGACATCATCAACCAGAAATGTTTTTTTTTTTTTCTTATATATATATTTGGGTTATTATTTCTCCAATGGTACCTTAATGTACCAGCAGGTAACCTTGACACTTAAAACATTCATGTGCTTACCTTTTTAGATAAAACATGGCCATTTTTTTTTTTTTTTTTTTGCACACACTACCTTTATTCTACAGAAATATTTCCAGCTATAGAAATGTGGCATGCAACACTTTTTTGTCCCCCCCGACTGTGAACTGTGCATTAATTGTATACAGTGGATGCCCCTGCATACCGCAGACCAGTGACCCATTTCTTCTGTCACCCATATCAGTGACGTTTAACGCGCTCTCACTGACCCAGTTTCATGAGGTGAGTGTTGTTCTGGTGCACCTGGCACTGTTGCAGAACACAGTATCAGCCGTGGACAGGTGTGCCCTGCGTCAGCCTTTCTCAGGGCCTCCGAGCGAACACAAACATCTGCTGCTGCTGGTGAACGCTGGCTGTTCAGCAGCAGCACATTTACACAAACAGGGCGACTTAGCGCTAAACTGGCGAGTGCCCAAGGTCGCACGGTGTAGGAGCTGGAGTGAAATGCTGAAGCAGCAGGTTAGACGACCCAGCGGGCTGAGGAGAAGCCAGACTGGAAACTGTGGGTGATGAGCTCGGTTAACATGATCTGTACATCTAATCTGTTTCCCATGATGCCTGAATAAAACTCATTCTTGTATTTCTGGGTCTGCTGAACTTCTAAATTCCTCTATCTTACTTCTACCAAGAATGATATCCCATTACACCTTTATATTACAGTGTCTGACAATCACGTGCCAGACCTCAACCAGAAATAAATTGCATTTGATCAGCTTTTCTGTGGAAAGCTGGAATGGTGCTGCATTTGTCCATATTTGCATGTAAGTATAGAAAAACTGTCCTACTTTATAAAGCACTAAGTAACTCCAGCTTTTTTCATTTAAAAAAAAAAAAAAAAAAAAAAAAAAAAAAAAGCAAGGGCACCATGTAGTCCACAACTAGTAAACATGTTTTTGCAGACCATCAGTCTGCTCTAGTATGAAGAAATACATCTATAAATAGGATATGACCGGGAATAGGCCTATATTTGACCATAGAGCAACAATCCAAAGCTTGGGAGAACCCTATTTTAGATATTCATACTGATTTGCAATACAGAACTGACTAGTTCCAATATCAGTCAATGCAGATTTACAAAAATACTTTACACAATACATACTGAAATGTGACTGTGTATCGGCAAAGGGACTCTGTCTTTGCATGGCCACAAAGAATAAATCAGGCTATCACACACTCATTATAAGTGAAATTGCTTATTTACATTATTAAAAATATATCCTACAATTTAAAAAAAAACAACAAAAAAAAAAAACATTATGCATTGACTGATGTCTATGGCCTTTTTGACTGTCCACTGTTACATCTATCAGCTTGTACAGGGAGCGGTAAAGGACATTTCTCTAAAAAACAAAAACAAAAAAAAAAAAAAAAAAAAAAAACTCGTTGAAGTTAATGAAGGCGTGAATTAGTGTGTAGCCTCTAACACATGGACACTGTGCTCAAAAGAATCACAAGACAGGGTAGAAATTTACTTTTACTTTGTTAATCAGTGATCTTTAGGTTTTTGCAAAGCACCAGTGGTGTTAAACATTAACAGAGGTTGGAAAAAAAAAAGAGAGAGATCACAGGCTAGGACAAATATTAGTTAGAGCTATAACATCAAATCAAGGGCAAAAAACGACTTTAGAGTGATACTTTTGTTTATCTAACTTCTTATAAAAAAATACTCCTGCTATAAGAATCCCTTGATATTTTGGATTTGCCACTCCACTGCTGAGGCCGGCATGCATGGGACAGGGATGCACAGCCTTCATGAGAGCCCCTCACACCTCTCCTCCATCATCTTGCACAAGGGCCACGAACCACATTACCTTTTCTGCTCTTGCTCTGCTCTTGATTTTGGCGCATGATTCGCATCTCTTATTAAATCTCTCTAATTGACGCCTCGGTGTGTGTTAAATAAAAGTCCGCTTGGTCCTCTGCCTTTACACTCTCTCACACAGCACAGACCCATTCCTTGTCCTTGTTTTCAAACTCCTGATAACATTTGGTGTGTATAATTTCTTTTTTTTTTTTTATAACTCCCGCCCCCTGCTCACGCTCACCTCCCGGGGTGGTGCTGAACAGGGTCCCTCCGGGTGTTGTGCTGTACTCCTTGGGCATCAAAGCAGCATCTTGGATGATGACCCGTCTGATGGTTGGGATATCCCGGCTTGCTGTGGTCTGACCTCCCGTTGACATTGCGAGCAGCCAGTGGGTGAACTAATCGCCAATGCTCAGCGCACCATAAGACCAAAAAAAAAAAAAAAAAAAGTTGTTTGGAGACACAGAGGAGGAGTGTAAAAACTTTCAGTCCCCGGAAGTCTGGTGGTCCGGTTCAGATCCCCGTTCAGCACCTCCAGGTTACCTTGAGCCTCCACGTGCTCTGAGCGCTCCCAAAACAAGTTACAGGCTTCTTCAAAACAACACGTGAGAGGGGCAGCTGCCATTGGCTGGCTAGTGTGTGTGTGTGTGTGTGTGTGTGTGTGTGTGTGTGTGTGTGTGTGTGTGTGTGTGAGGGGTGGTCCTCCTCACTGCAACATTTTTCCACACTTCAAACACAGCATGAGGTTACAACCAGTTATAGCCTAAAGCAGCTTCAATACTAACAGTACTAATACTACAGACAACAATAATAAATTATACTTTATTTATGCAGCGCCTTTCATACAGTCGGTGCAGCTCAAAGTGCTTTACAATAAAGTGAACAAACAAGAGAATAAACCGAAAACAGGAAATGTTATAGTAAAACAAGTGCAAATACTGTGTGATAGAACGAAGCAATCAGCTGAAAAACAAGAGGCAAAAGAAGCAATGCATAAGAAAACATGTAAATAACATATATAAAAGATGGAGATGAAACAAATGAAGACATAGAGACAGTAAAAGATGTAAAAAAAAAAAAGGAAGACATTAAAATGAAAAAAAAAAAACAATGGAAGAAATAAAATCAATGAAATAGGTAAAAAAAAATAAAAATAAAAAATAAAAAAATAAAAGAATAATAAAAGAAGCAAACTAGGAAGCGTGGCAGTCAGATAAAAGCAATACTGAATAAATAATGTTGTTTGAAAATGTTCACAGAGCCTGCATGTCTTATAACTAACACACACACACACACACACACACACACACACACACACACATAAGTAACAGTTGCTGACTTGCAACAACAGGCTCTGCAGGTTCTAAGTCCAAACATAACCTACTTGCATTTAAAATTATTTTCCATTGTTTTCTGTATGTGTGTAATGTCATGCATTTATCTGCATTCACTGTTTCATTATAGAAAAAATAATTAAAAAAGAACAAGTGACACACTAAACTGTAAGTCCCGGTAACAACATAACCACAAAGACAAAAAATAAGCAAAAAAAAAAAAAAAAAATCACTTTACCAAAGACCAGGCGGCAGATATGTCACATCTTTGTTTATTAATCCTTGTAAATGGTTTGAGCTGGTGTACAGGGTAAGATGATCTATACATATCTTCATGTCAGAACGACTCTGATTGAAAGGCTTGTATACATATTCACGTTTTGTTTTTCCTCTCTCCAGGACGATACAAAAGAAAAGAAAACAAGTGGTTAATACCTACAAAGCCTCTACATTCCCCATGATGTGGGCGTTTGCCTAGTCTAGATAATGCTTAAAGAACATCCATAACAACTCTATGAGGGTGCATAGCATTCTAATTAAATATATTTTGTCATATATTTATACATATATTTTCATAAAAACATCTTTTCTTGTGCATGTGCGCAGTTGCATTCCTTAGGATAGAGTAATATGATATTGCGTTTACATTGTCATGTATCCATTCTAAAGGAGTATAGGTGATCTCTATTCTTCGCAACAGTTAAAATTTTACAATACTCTTTTTTAAAATACATCGTCGTAGGTTAAATGTCCTCTCGTGTCACATGCCCACTTTGAAAACTTTCTCTCCTCCTCCCCCTGGTCCAACAGGAAAATCCAAGCACACATAGTCTCATGCACACACACACACACACACACACACACACACACTCTCTCTCTCTCACATACACACACACTGACACAAGCACACAAGGTGGAGTCTACTTTTGTCATAGTGCAGAGGCTCACCTACTAATTTCATTCAGACAGATGGCATATCCAAACCATCTTTTTAAATTAAAATCCACCTTCGAACTAAACTATCCATGAGGCATGGTGTATAGTACCTTCTGCATCATATTACATCGTGGCCAAGCGTAAATACCAAACTTCCTGGGCCTTCATGGCAGGATTGACCAAAATCATCAAACATATTTAACACAGGATTGCATAATTTGTTTTCCGTGAAGGCCTAAATCCGATACAAGACTTCTAATGAAGGCATGGACCTACTACTGTAATAAAATCAGAGACGTATGAATCAGATTAAAGATCCAAAACTGTTCAATTACCTGAATGATGTAAATCAAATTAATTACCGCACTTGTACTTCATATATACTGTAAATAAGTACACTCAGTGTCCACTTTATTAGGTCCACCTGTACTATCTAATCCAATACAATGCAGCTGTTGTGCCATAAAGTTTCCTTTCCTGATGCCTATAATGCTCAGGTTTTCTTGTTGTCACAGTAACAGAGGTGTTCATTCACTTCTATGTTTGGCATTGAGCTCATAGTTAGTGCTGCTGTTGGACTGGACTGCATTTTACTGAGAGGTGTTTCCACTATTCTGTCCCCCCTCATGTATATGAATAGGGAGGCCAAAAAATTAGAAACACCTCTCGATATAATGTAGTCCAGTACAAGACCTCTGCAAACTACAACCTCAATAATAAACACAGAATTAAATTTACACATTATTCACATTGTTTCCACAAAAACTGAACATTATAAACTTTCTTAGTAGAATTTATGGCAGAGCTGTTGCATTGAACTGCATTAGACTGTACAGGTGGACCTGATAAAACGGACAGTGAGTGTATGCAAGGAGAGAAACTCATTATGTCGCCCTCTGCTGGGTGCATTCCTGGCTCTGTGAGAAAGACTTGATTTCTACATGGGAGGGGATTCATGTTCACTTATTGGCCTATTAACGGCAGCACTCAGTTAAAAATCATTGTGATTCCAGTTCCACATAAAACAATAAGCCTTTAGTAAGTGCATTTTCCTGTGGGTTTTACAGTGTGTTATTGCAGTAATCTTTATTTTAACTTTTTTTTTTTTTTTTTTTTTAAACCTTATCTAATCAGCTATTCTAACAGCTGTTTCACTGAAGTCCAAACAGGCCACAGCTCAGTATTTTTTTGGTAATGGCAAAATTAATTGGTATTTTGTGTCTTATGTGTTTGACTAGGGGAGAACAGGGTCCTACACACAGAATTGCACCAACAGGGTGTGGCTACTGAACACACTACTCGTACCCTGTGCCCTTTTTGGTCTTTCTTAAATCGAAGAGCTCCCCGTCACACACACACACACACACACACACACACACGCACACGCACACACAAACCATCATGCCTCATACACCCCCGTGCATCCCCATCCCACCCCAACTGACCCCAACACCAAAGTCTTTTTCTGAAGCACTCATGTTGAGTCCCACACTCTTCTTTGAGAGCAGGATTCAAAACCAATAATAATAATAATAATAATAATAATAACAACAACAATTAAAAAAAAAAGGTCAAAGAGGGCAAAGCTTGGATCCTGACAGAGCAGAACTGAAAACCTGAGTGGAGTAAGAGTGGAAAGTAAGTGATATGTAATAAACATGTGGCATCCCAGATGAGGCTCTCTTTGAGCATGGGCTGGGCAGGGAGCACGTGTGCATTTGTGACTGTGTGACGTGTTACTAGTCTATTCATTCATTCATTCATTCATTCATTCATTCATACAGTGTCTCATTCACACGAGCTACAGTAGCATTTACAGTACTCATGGGATAACTATTGTGTTTTGAGTTCCAGGAAAATGTATGCTACTATAACATGACCCCATCGTGGTGCTGCTGTCGGACAAAAAAAAAAAAAAAAAAGTCAGTGTTTTGGAAGTGAGGAGAGCAATACTTATTGTTTTTCAGTGACGCCAGTGTGATGCCGAAATAATACAACATGGTTGTGACGGGTCGCAGCAGTCCAAGAGACACGAAACTCACTAAATCTATTGATGACGATGTAAAGTTTCAATTAAAGCGAGGAAAACTGCAGATATGTGGTTTACACCCGGCAGCAGCAACAGACTCCTTCATAGGTTTTCGGTGTATGAAGTTAACATAACCTGGTTTATGTTTTGCTACGTTTAGTGCTGAACAACAAAACCATCCCATCCCTCTCAGGTCTTTTTTTTTTTTTCCAGTCCCCAATGCTGCTACAACTGGGTCATTTGGTCTTGCATTACCACTCCTTGACACGGGGTGGCAGTGTCTCCTGTCCAGCTTACTCACGTGGAGGTCAATGGAACCAAACCAGATGCAGCACAGTCGCCCAATGCCAAACTTGAATGCTGTTCGTCCAGATAGATGTATCTTTGTTGAAGAGTTTGGTTTAAATACTGGCCCAACATTTACACCGTTCACGTCTTTCTATGCTTTTGATATGAATCCTTTTCCACAAACATATAGAACACACTCCGACTGTACCTCATACATTCTCCCGTGTTCTTCATATTGGGTATTATTGCTGTGGCAGACACCAAAAAAACTATCCGACAGTCTGACCAGGCGTGGATTATTTATGCTTATGTATGTGGTGTTTTGTGTATGCATGCTTGTGTGTGTGTATGCGTGTTTGTGTACTTGTGTGCTTTTGCTTTAGTTGATATAATGTTTGTGTTTCTTCACAGTTCACGAGTCTGGGGTCAGTGTTAATAAGACGATCACAGTGCTATCTGTCTGTCTTTTACTGCAGAGTTCCTATTTCACAACGCAAGTTATTAGTGGCATACCGCTAATTTACACCGGCGACTTCTCCTGGAGGAATCCTTCTCATCGCCACATCCCCAGCATGAAGAAGATTCTCCATGATTTGTTTTGTTTTTTTTTTTTCCGTTTTCACTCACTTTGATTCAAATGAACAAACCAAAATGTGATCCATCTCAGGAATCAACACTGAGGTGCTACAGCCATTGCAAACAGAGGAAGAGAGAGTACACAGAGTTTTAAACATTATGATGGAGAAGCTATAGATGTGGATGGAGAGGCGTGTGATTTCACTGCATATTGACTGAGGCTACTGGAAAGCATGTCAAGATTGTGGGTCAACATGACATGTGTGCTACTAGGTAAAATAACGGAAGAAGGTAGAAAAGGTTATGACCCCTGCCATCCTAGGGAAAAAAAAAAAAAAAAGAAGCAATCTTTGTGTTGTAGAGTCCACTGGCTGCTGCACAATGCGATCAAGCAACCAACCCCTTTCTAAAGAAAACATTCCCCGTGTCTGAAAAACACACTTCCCCCCCGGAAAATGCAAGAGAGGGGGGGAAAAAGAGCTTCAGTTCTCTACCAAAGTCAAACAAAGCTGTAAAATCAAGGTGGACAGGTTCCAAAGAAACGATACAGGAAGCGAGCGCGTTCACAAAGGAAAGACGTCAGAACACGCAGACGTTAACACTCACGAGCAGGGGAGCACAGCGGCTTTCTCATTCCAGCGCTGAGCACGCCGTGACATCACAGGGGCACGAACCAATCATTGGGGGGGCGGGCCCAGCGCCAAGCCAGAAGCAGGAAACACATGCGGTAGAGAAGAATACACGCACACATACACACACATACACACCGACACATGTCCACATAGCATAGAGTGCATATATCACATTGAGAATAATAGGGGAAGAGGGTCCAAGTGAGTGAAGCATTGGTAGGCTCAGCATAGGCTTAGCTGTATACAGAACAATCCATTGAGGGAAAAAGACTGTTGCTTTTTTTGGCTGTAGTGTTATCGGACACAACTTGCTGACACAAACCACTCCGTTCGGGGGGAATAAGGTCCATAAGCTGGCCGGTGGCCCAGTCGCGGGCCGGGCCCATACCTCGTACCCCTTCAGTTTGTAGATAATGACAGTTCAAAAGGTCAAATTGCATGCACCAGCAGTCATCATGCGATTACAGTTGACAGGAAGCACTTTTTGTTGCTTTTTTTTTTCTTGTGTTTTTTTTTTTTTCCGACATTTACTTTTTTTGTAGAAAAAATCATCATGCCCTAGTCTAGTTGATATTTTTCTTTAAAAATGTTACAAAACTACAAGTTGAACTCCTCTTTTTTTTTCTCCTCTCTCTTTTCTTTTGCGGTGCTCCATGGTCACTTTGAGGATGATTTTGTGTTTGTAATTTTGTAGCTTGCACTTCTTAGTCTTTTGTCTGAGTCTTCCTCCTCTCCTCTCCTCTCCTCTCTCTCAATCCCTTCCTCATTTGCCTCTGCGCTCTGGTTGTGTTTTTGTGGAGGATGGTTTGGCAGTGGATGTCCGGTCCTGGAAAACAGAGAGACACCATCAAAATATAAAATGCAGACCAAGACCTAAATTACTACACCCTCTCTAAACAAGGATCAGGGTGAGAACACTGCAAAAACGCAAAATCTTACCAAGATTATTTGTCTTATTTCAAGTCAAAAATGTCTTATTTCTAGTCAAAATATCTCATTACACTTAAAATAAGACATGATCACCTAAGAAGTAAATTATTTTTAGACAATTTTCACTTCTTTCAAGTGAAAATTTGCTTGAAACAAGTAAAAATTTGCTTGTTTCATTGGCAAAATTTGCCAGTGGAAAAAGTGAAAATTCACTTGAAATAAGTGAAAATTAGCTAGAAACAAGAAACAAATTTTGCCAATGAAAGAAGCAAATTTTCACTTGTTTCAAGCAAATTTTCACTTGAAACAAGAGACAGTTGTCTAAAAACAAGTTACTTCTGAGGTGATCATGTCTTATTTTAAGTGTAATGAGATATTTTGACTAGGAATAAGACATTTTTGACTTGAAATAAGACAAATAATCTTGGTAAGATTTTGAGTTTTTGCAGTGAAGCTAGAAAATGTGAGTAGCGTGGCTCTAACTGGTACAGTATGTTGACTCAAATCTGGAGTTTTAATTTTAGACACAAGTTGAGCAGAGCAGTGTTTAGCAATGAGCAGGGTAGCACACATACACACTGTCACTGTGTGTGTGTTTTTTTTTTTTCTTAATTTATTCTGTGTATGCACAGGCTCTAAAAATAAATTCAGAGTCCAACAGTAGTCCAACAGATCCTTAGAGAAGCATCTATCCAAGCACTGGGATGCACAAGTGCTCGCTGTGTGTCCCGTACCTTGAGGACTGGGTAGTATGTGTGTTTCAGTGTTTTACTCTCCGCAGACTGGTGCGCTTCACTGACTGAGCGCCCTTTCTCACATCCACCCCCACCTGGAGCAAGGAGGGAGGGAGGAGGGAAGGAAACAAGACTTGGACCAGTTAACTCCTGTAGCCTCTACGTGTCAGAGGGGGGCGGGAAATTAACGTTACTGTCCACCGGCCAGCCACAGTGCCTGGTGCAACCCAAGATTCACCAGCTTTCACTGTTTTTACTACTTCGACATGCTTTAAAGTTTTCCAAAATGCCCTAAATTGACCGTAAATAATTTAAAATCATTATTCAGTGGCTCTAAAATGTTGCTCTATCCAGGCTATAAAGGTGTTTTGTCAGGAAAGACTTAAGTTTTCGAGGGTTTGTTTCAATTTTGTGGCAGAAATCATTTTACGTAGTCGCTACTCAATTTTTCAAACAGCTGCAATCTCATTTTAGAGAGAAACTCTTGATTTTGAGACTAGAAAAGGCTATTAAAAACATAGCTGTTTTTTTTTTTTTTTTTTTTCATCAAATTGGCAGGAAAAATGTGCCTTTTACTTGCATTTGGCTGGTGGCCGGTGTTAATTTCCCCCAGTTTGTGCAAGGCTATGTGACTGTATCACAGTTAACAGCTGTCTGCTTGGGTTGACTGTGTTAATGTGTGAATTCATGTGTATGTGAGTGTGTGTGTGTGTGTCAGTGTGACTCAGTGTAAATGATTCAAACACGATCTACTCACATTTGTGGAGAGGACATTTCCGTGCTCATCGACAAACTCCTCAGCACGATAGTCCTCCTTTTCCTCTCTCTGTATCAAAATAACACAATTTACATATAAATACCGAGTTACACTATTCATATTTGCATTGCAATTGATTTGTTTTGTAGTCAAGAATGAGAGACGCAAGCAAAAAAATTTGATATGGCAAATTTTCCCCCATGTGTTGCATCAAACCACGCAATTTTTCTGGTCATGATTTGTGACATCATCAAAATGATCAGTTTTGATGGTTGGTATTTAGTAGGATTGAAACTGTTGATGAGTTGAAAGGAAAACTCAAATTGAATTTTTTTTTTCCCCGTCTGATGCTTAAAAAAAATAGAAAAAAGGAAAAAAAGGAATGGACAGGAAGTTCCTCCTCCAGGCTCAGGAAGCGGCGGTTGGTCGGCGTGAAAACCTGACCTGGCCCCGCCTCCGCTCCTGTTCCCAAGCATGTAGCCCCGCCTCCTGGTGAGAGAAGCCCAGCCCCTTGTCAAAGGGCTGCGTGCCCAGGAGGCGCCCACGCAGCACATGTGAGTAACCCGTGTCACACACCGGAGTCAGCAGAGCCTCCTGGGCCACGCGCAGGCCTGGCACGCTGCCGTCACGTCCCGATGACACCCGGGCCTGAGAGCCCACCCAGCCCTGCAGTGAGTCCTTGTCTGGTAGGTAGGGTTGGAACGCTCCGCCTCCCACAACCCTGGAAAGAAGAGAGAGAGAGAGAAAGAGACAGAGAGAGGGAGAGAGAGTGACAGAACAAAAAGTCATGAGTCAGTAGGACAGAAATACTGCAAAAACTCAAAATCTTACCAAGAATATTTGTCTTATTTCAAGTCAAAATGTCTTATTTCTAGTCAAAATATCTCATTACACTTAAAATAAGACATGATCACCTAATAAATAACTTGTTTCAAGCTAATTTTCACTTGTTCCACTGGCAAATTTTGCCAATGAAACAAGCAAATTGTCTAAAAACAAGTTACTACTTACGTGATCATGTTTTATTTTAAGTTTAATGAGATATTTTGACTAGAAATAAGACATTTTGACTTGAAATAAGACAAATATTCTTGGTAAGATTTTGAGTTTTTGCAGTGAATAAGGCCAAAGGACAGAGAAAGAAAAAGAGGGAACAACAAGAAAAAACGAGGTTGCACATTATTTACACTGTCCAGTCTCAATTTAGAATCAACTTTGCATCAGCAGAGTTTCACAGTTTATTCAGTGTGGATACTTTCTTCACAACTGCATAGCTATACACTATTTCACTGCTTCTTTAGTAATTTAACCTGTAGAACTGTACACTAATTCAATGGTGCAATATACCGTTGTATAGTTGGTGCATATTGATACACTTTTTACATATTCTCAGTTTCGTATTTATGTATATATTGTTGTAATACTATTGTAGGATTTATGTACTTTTTTTTACTTTTACTTTACTTTTACTTTTTTTTTTTTTTTTTTTTTTTTACAAATTTCTAATGCACATTTACTTTTATATTTCTTATTTCCCTTTTCTATATATTATAATTTCACTTACACTTATATATATATTTTTTTTTCTCTCCATAATTTGAACATTTGCAACTGACTTGATTTCCTCTTGATGATCACTAAAGAATTTCTGACTCAATTTCATATCAAACTGTCTAATGTAAATTGTGAAAGTAAATTTCGTATCAATAAACTATTAGCTGAGTTTTAATTAAGTTTGAAATGGGTTAGGTTGATGCTAAGGTGAATATTAACACTGGACAGTCCAAATAAAAAGTGTGATCCCATGATCTCTTAATAACAAGTTAAATAAAATGTTACTGAAGATGATACGGTAACTATAAAGGTAATTCTTTGGACAACTGACATTAAGTAGCACGACACACTCTCGGCACATTCATGGCTGCACGGTTGCAACACACACCTGTTATCTCCGTTGTGCTCCACAGCTCGACTCAGTCCCGACATCTCACACAGCTGGGCGTAAACCTGCTGGCCTGCAACAACAGAAAGCCCTTCCACTGAACCCATCCCTACACCTCCACCACCTCCTTTTGCTCCTCCTCCTGCCGCATTGGCCTCCCCTCTCCTCCCGTCCGACCTCTGACCTCCCAGCTGGCCGTTCAGGTTGACCTTGGGAACGGCGCCGCTGGCCCTCACCCTGTCCCTGTCCGCCAGTGCAGACGCTGGCTCCTGCGGCGCCTCCTCCTCCTCAACCTCCCCTTCCTCCTCCTCCTCCTCCTCCTCCTCCAGCTCCATGATAGAGCCGCTGGCCCCGCTGGCACCGCTGCTAGGGCGACCCAAGCTGCACGGCAGGGACAGCGTGGCTCCCTCCGAGTCGTCGGCCCGGCTGCTGCCATCCAGTGACGAGTCCTCCACCGTAACCAGCGAGGGGCTGACCCCCGCTGGCCACACCTGCACATCCGACATCTCCATTAATGTGTCTTCCTCCGTGGTGGCGATCGGGGCGCACTCTAGGCTGGAGACTTCCTGCCAGTAGGGCTCCACGCCCAGAGGCGAGGGCAGGCTGTACTGCATGGAGGCCGGGGATAGCAGCTCCTCCTGCACCAGCCCATAACCTGGAGGGAAGACAGGGGCGAGACAAGAGAGAGACTAACACCACGCAGGCACAGGTGGGAAAGGGGGAGAAGATGGGGAGGAAGTGGGGCGACTGTTTCTCTAACCTATAAGGGAAACAGTGGGGCTTGGCCCTGTCCCAATATACAAGGAAAGAGACTTCAGTCGGTCTTTATTGAGCACTTCAGAGTAGGGCTGTTATTATAGGATCCAAATATCATTTTATCGACTCCATTTAATGTGACAAGAAAGACACATTGATCCCGATCCAGCAATCCTACTCTAAGATCCTCAATAAATTCCAGACCATGTGTTTTACTGGATGCTACTTTCAGTTTAAAAGGAGGTGCACATTGCTAACAATTGTAATGATTCCCAAATTTTTACTGGAAGTAGCAAAAACACCGTCTTGTCTTTCCTAAAACTCCCAGCTTCCTCGATCTTTCTGCTGTGGACTTGGCTGATTGAAACAGAAATCTGCTGATATTGTTCCTACTGTTTGCGGGATTGAGGCAAAGGAAGCAGTTTAGGAAATTCATTGGGACACAGCGATAAGAGTGAAGTGAGGGGTAGGGGGTTAAGTTGTGCCATCCATTGTCTGTGAGGTGATGAGTGCATGACTGTAGTTTCTTAATAATTAAGAAAGTGAAGCTGCAGCAGATATGCTGTGTTCCTTGATAAGGAGAGAAGACGTGAGTGTAGAGTTAGGTGTTGTAAGTGGGGTTGGCACGATATGCAATGTCCATTTGTCGTAGTTGTGACACCAGGCGTTTCACCGTGAAAATGTTGTATTTTCTGCATCTGAATCAATTGTATTGCAGGTATTCATTTTGGACAATGAAGAGAAATGAAAAAAGATGTGCATTTAATGCAAATCTGACCCAGTTACAGTGCCACATGGTTTTATAGTTTTTGGAGTTTGGTAAGATCCCCTTTAAAAAGATGCTGTTCACTGCATCTCAGAAACGTAATTCTGAGATTTCAGTGTCCTGATCACCACTGCAGCTTTTTAAGAGACTGGGAAATTATAGAAGATCTAATCTGAATCAGATATTCAACAAATATCTGTGTTGAAATGTGTCCAATTACTAATAGACCTCTCTGTGTCTATAGGTTTTAGCAGTGAGTGTTTTTAACAATTTGTAAAGTGTGTACATTTGAAACAAAGCAGGCTTTGAGCAGTTGACTGTGCAGCCGTCCTGGAGTGTTACAGCCATCACTGGTATGCATTTGGACTTCAAATAGTGCCTTGAAACCAGGTGTTGTGTAAATCACTGTTTGTGATGACCAATCGAGGCAGAGGCTAGATGCTGTTTTTTGTGGACTGATTAACTCTCAGTGAGACGAAAAGGTTATCAGAACAATGTATTTTTTTGTAATGGTATCACAAAAGTTGTGTCACAAAAACCAAGAATGTCCTGAGCCATCCCTGTTATCGTTCCAACCCGGGTCACAAGTCGTGTGTGGGTCAACAGCATCTTGCAGATTCTGCAGAGGAAACTGCAAGTTACTGTTGCTCTTGCATTCTTCCGTACTTGTCAAGAGGAGTCATGCAGTTATGTGTATGCATCCAGAGATCCAAAATACACTCATACAAATGCCACTGCAAATACTCACACGCACACGCACACGCACACGCACACGCACACACACACAAATACATACACACACAGGACAAAAGCCAATAACCAATATGTTTAAATAATACTCTCTTGTTTATGCATATGTTAACTGAACCATTTTATAGTGTTTTTAAGCTTTTATTCATTGTATTTTGTCTTAGAAAAAAAAAAAACAAAAAAAAAAACTTCTGGGTCATTTGCTTTGACATATAATAATTACATAGCTATGTTATTTTGCTAAATGCAGAAAGAGCTTATGAAATAAGGTGTTTATATGATTTATTGGATGGGATCCTCATTACCTCCAGCATCATCAGCCGGTATTCTTCTGGTGTAACAAACAAAAACTGTCACTGTCACTTTTATCTGCTTTGCAGTTTGGAAAGCAAATCCCTCTGGTAGTCTGGTAGTGATATTTTGTATGACCTGAATGAGTGCTGTTTATACAGGACATGTGGGAATATTTATTGTGACAGGAGGCATCAGGGTAGCTCCTACTTGAGCCAGGACACAGGCCCTTTGGACACTGAATTTACATCCAAATCTGTATGAACAATGATAAACAAAATGCGTTATTGTGTCCAGCTTTTAAGGCATCCACTGGAAATTTGGAATATCTACAATAACGGTGAGCACAGTTGTCATTACGCTTAGAGCATGTCGATATAAGATTCTGTACTCAAAAGTCACATCATTTATTTACTAATTCATCCGAGGCTTGGAAAATTATCTGCCTTTGAAGCTTTGGGGCACAAGTTAATTACTGAATATCAATTTCAGCACCGCCTGCAAACAGTGAGTTTGCTGGGCTGTGCGTGCTGACACATATTGTTTCCCGCGGACACGGACACACTGACCGTCCCGAGGGCCAAAGGTGAGTCATTCCTAAAAGCAGGTGATGGTAGCTGACCCACGCAGCTTCCCTGAGGTAAGGTCAGAGCAGATTTTATTACCATGAATCTGCCTCGGTGGCTCCTGATCTAAATGTGATGGATCCCTCGCAGGTTGAATACATACTCTAATTAGATTGATCCTGACCTGCCACATAATTATGATATATGTATTTGCTGAGAGTTTTTTCGTTTTTCTTTTCTTTTTCTTTTTTTTTTTTTAGAGTGATTTCATATTGTCAGGATGGGGCAGGACCAGATAAGTGTTTTGCTTCCTTCTGCTCCTTCTCAAACACGTGTGTTTTCTACATGTTCACTGCTTGAGTTATTGTTTAGTAAGATATTTTTTGTATCCTTGATTTGGTGATTTATTTCTTTGATCTGTTTGAGAAAAATAAAAAAGAAATAAATCAAGCAAGCAAGAAAGAAAGAAAGAAAAAATATACAGGAGGAGCAACTCCATTCATTGTAAAAAAAAAAAAAAAAAAAAAGAAGAAAAAGTAAAGTAGTCATTGAAGAGAACATGATCTAATATAACAATTTTTGCCTTTTCTCTGAGAGTTTATGCTACTGTCTACCTGCAGATCAACTGAGCCCAACCTTAATTATTTCTGTCCTGTCTGTAAATGGTCTACAATTGTCTTTCCATGTTTTTTTTTTCTTTTTATCTCATTAAACAATCTTTTCATCTTAATAAACAATCCTTTAGCTATTCTTGAGTAATTTAGAATAAATGACGGAAACTACTTAGCCTCTGTTGCCAGGGCAACAATCACTGCAGCAACAAAACAAACAAAACAAACCAAAGACAAAGTCAAACACACACAGATATACAGTGACACATATAGTAGCTCAGCTATTATATTTAATTGATACATATTATATCATTGTATATTATATATGGCTATGTATTAGGAAATTAAGGATAACTCAGTCATTTTAATTTTTGGCATATAAAATGTGGCATATTTGTGTTGATGGTTCACATTCATATTCACACCATATTCATGTTGATATTCAGGACCAGACTCTGGTCTTCATGGTTTTGACTTTTCATGATGCTTGTGTAGTTTGGATTCTAACATCTGATTTTTGTTTACATGATCTTGATAGGTTCTTACATTCAGCTGCTGACTGTAAAGTATTTCATTGTCCTGCCGCTGTTTCATTTTAAATGTGCAAATAAATTAGATTCATAATTTAATTGGATAACTTATTGTGTCACTGTATTTTTTTTATTTTTTTTATTTGAACATAATGTATAGTTAAATTGTTTTAATTGTTTAAATATGATGAAGATAATAATAATTAGTTTTAAAAATATATACATAAAATAATGTCTTATATTTTGGCTCAGTGGACTGAAAACATTCACACTCTCACACTGACTTCCTTTCTGAAATATCTTCTGTCCGTTTGTGACACGTCATCAGTTTTGGATCGGGGTTTTTAAGAAGTGTGTTAGATTGCATCATTAAGCAACGTTTTCAGTGCAGCGTTATTCTTTATTTGCTGATTCAATGAGTTCCGATGAATGAGATCGGGCAGCAGTTAAAGGAGTACTTCACCCAAAACCAAAATGAAGGTGCGATCTCACCGTTAGGCCTTTAAACCTGCACAGGTGGAGTTTGACTTTGTGTATGATGCCAACATTTTATTACAACAACCACAATGAAAATGGAGACAGCACAGAGAGAAAACCTGACTGTAATTTTTTTTCTTGTATGTTTTTGAGAGTAAGACATTTGTCCATCTTGATGATGACTGCATTTTGTTTTTGCAGAAATGAAGTGCACATTATTTTTCAAATTATCAACACAAAACATGGTTAAGATGGCACATTTTCATAAAAAAAGTATAATCTAAGGCTAAGGTGATCTATATTTTATTCAAACTTTCCATAAAAGGTGCATGATATCAGGAATTTTACCAATGTTTAATATTTCACTTTGCAAAGCAAAAATTTTTAGCAAAAGCTGAGATATTCAGTATCTCTTGGCCTGGCACTCAAGCAAGCAATAATGCTGTGATGAAGCTGAGGGGGATTGCACATCAACGATTATTTATAACAAATAGTAGCTAAGTTCTGTCAGCATCAATTAAGTAACTACATTAAAATTTACAACTGAATGTAAAGAACACTGGCTATCACGGCTTCTATACAACAGTTAGATACCAATACTACTGTGCATGTTTGCTGCATTGAAAGTAGCACTCAGCTATAAAATAAAACATAGGAGAAAGTAAGAAAAGATTTCTATTAAACATTACAATTATCTTAAGAGTGAACATGACAGCTGTACATAATTTATTGAAATTCTTGACAAAAATAACAGCGAGCTGAAATGACCCGCTGCATCAATCAAAATTATTTACTAACCAGTAAGACATGAGAGGCACAGCTCTAAGTGGAGGGATCAGAATTAGTACATTTTGCTTGACTTGACAATAAGGGAGTACAATTTTAGGTTTAAATTTCTCCAGGGTTATATGTTGTTCAGCTATGTTTATCATTTGTAAATTTACAAGCAATGACAGCTTACATCAATTCAGATTATGGTAAGGTTAATGTACATACTTTATATAACAGGTGAATCTGAAAGCTAAACATTTACATCTTCAGCATCCTCTGCTGGAATCCATATCAACGAATGTGAACAGAAAATATTTTGTATTAATGGGTGAAATACTTCTTCACTGGAAGCTGGGCAGCACAGGTTTTATGAGGTTGACTGAAGTCGTTGCGTCTTCGCCTGATTGGACCGGTCCCACAGCACTGAATGGACATCAGTCGTAACCCCCCCCCCACAGGTCTGGGTTAGTAGGGCCCTGCTGCACCTTCTAGTGGATCAAAAACTGTTCTTATCTAATCCTATTGTTAGTCAGGCTAACTTTAACCACTTTCATTGGCTTAGCTTTTGTTAGCTACTTGGTTAAGGTTAGGGAAGGGTGATGGTTAAGTTTAGGAAAAGGTAATGGCTAAACTTAGGAAAGGGTAATGACTAAGGTTAGGAAAATTAAAGTAACATTAGCCAGATAAATGAACATGGCTCAGTCCCAGGGCTTTGGAGTGAAAGTCTGTGTGATTGAATCGTCCACCACCTCAACCAAAAACCAGTCGGTCACAGAAGGAGGTGGTTATGGTGGTGGATAAGTGAATCCCATGGACCTTCATTCCAGAGACCCGGGAATGAGCTCTGACTCAAGCAAGAACCGAGCTAATGCGAGTGAACATTTCCTAACTTTAGCAGTTACCTTTTCCTAACCTAACCAATATCTTCCCCTAAACTTAACTGTCACGCCAAACCCTTTCCTAACCTAAACCAAGAAGCTCACTTCAGGGACCTGGGATTGAGTCAAGACTGACGCAAGAACTGAGCTAATATTAGTGAATGTTGCTTTAAATTTCCTAACCTTAGCCATTACCTTTTCCTAACCTAACCAATATTTTTTCCTAAACTTAATCATCATGTCAAACCTTTTCCAAACCTTAACAAAGATGTTTTCCCTAACCGTAACCAATAGTCCAGTCATTTTATGAAAAAACCTAGGCCAAATTGCAAGAGAAGCAAACTCAACTGATTTAAAAGGTTACTATATATATAGTAACCTTTTAATTCACTGTTTAAATATCTGTTCTGGCATTTATTCCTTATATTCCAATTAGCGCATATCAAATCAGATAATGTGTGATATGCATGTGTAAACAGAATAATTCAAAGAGCTTGTAATTGACTTTTTTTCTTGTCTTTGTGTGTGTAATCAACTTGTGAATTTTTATAGTGATATCTGAAAGTAAAATTTTGAACTCCTTTCCCTGTGTGTTAAAAACAGTGTTTTTTGGTAATATGTGGTCATATATAGGTGAGTTTCAAAACTTTCCACCAATGGGATTCCTTGGGACTTTTTTTCCCTCACTCAGGACAAACTGAGGAAACAAAATCAGTTGAGTTTGCTTCTCTTGCAATTTGTCCTAGGTTGACCCCAATTTTGGCCTAAAATTACTGGACTACAAGTGGGATTGCTGATGAAAGTTTGAGTGATTATGAGCGACTGACGACAGGAGTACATGATCACAGCCTCTGACCCGCTGGAAGGTGCAGCAGGGACCTACAAAGCCAAACCTGTCGGGGGGGGTTACGACCGGTGATGTCCCTTCAGTGGCGTGGCAGCGGTGGAATCAGGCGCACCGAGTGTTTATGCCAATGGACAGCAGTGTGAGTAAGCATGTGTGTGTGTGTCTGGGATGGTATAGGGCCAGGATGATGAGAGGTGGATTTCAGAATGAGGTGAGCAGGGAAGAATGAGTCAGAATTAGAAATGAGTTAGAATGAATTACATGAGTCTGGGTTAGCCTTTCCCTTCACTCCTGCTATTTAAAACATCGACGCACGCACAGGTGTAGAAGGCACACGACGCAGTGAGGCACAAACAAACTCCACACAGATTGTCATGGCACAAGAAAACACAACACAGTACACCGCTTGCCCACTATGTACACGTACACACACACAAACACACACACACGCACACACAAACGTGTACACATACAAACACACAAATACAGCAACCAGATTGAAATACAGATGAGGACACACACTCTTCATAGGTGAGGCCACAATTTGAATGTACTTAAATACTCTCTCTCACACACACATATATATATATACACACACACACACACAAGCGCGCGCGCACACACTCACACACACTACATGGACACACTTCACACCAATATTGCTGCTGGCAGATAACGTTCAGACAAGGTAACAGTGAGTCAGTCATCAGACATGGGCAAAATACAGTTTTAAATACGGTGGAGATTATCTTTATGTGAATTTAACTTTAACTTAGACAATTACTTTAAGCCAATTAAGTGAATTATTTATTTATTTATTTAATGTTGAGCATACTTGCCGAACTTGGGCATCCTAAAGCTGGGAGAATGGGGGGTGGCAGGATTTTATAAAATAATGAAAATGCAGTAAGAAACCTGCATCTGCATGTTTTAATTTCTTGTAAAATATCATTCTGTCCTTGCTTCATAAAGATCAGTTCATAAAATTACCTATTTCCCTGTTAACATTTCACAAAGTAATTTGAACAAAACATTTTATACATATTGGCTTAAAATTTATGAAGGTTCATTTGGCTTCCACCTCCACATAATATCACAAATCTAGACATGGAACAGGAGCAACAGCTAAATGTATAAAAAATTTTAATTCAAATTTAAATTTTACTTCTTTGGCAGGTTTAGAGAATAAGCTGATTTTGAAATTGTATCAAAATAAGGGAGAAAATTATTAATTCAAATGACACCGGGGGCCATAAAAACCACCAAAACATGAGTTGGCAAGTGTGCTGCTGAGTCATCTTCAACACATTTTCTACCTGCTTTTAAACACAACATATGTTAATAGCAACACATAATGAGACAAGCATCTGTTGTGTTGAAAAGTTACAGAGATTGCAGTTGTGCAGCCTGTACCTGGATGTGTTGAAAATGATTTTTTTTTTTTTTTTTGTTTTCCCTATAATGACATATTTATCAAACAGTAACCCTATTTTACAATGACGTTGCCCAGGACGGTGAGACGTCACCCCACAGCTACACTGTACCCAGAACATTATGTGCGACACAGTTGACCATGTGTTACAGCTTAGCATCAAAAAACACACCATTGATTTTACAGAAAAAAAACCCATTTGTTAATAATATAGCATTGAAAACAAGACTGAAAAAACATCAATTAAACAGAGAAACATTTTAGAGAGTAAGGAAACCTCGTACATAGAAAGCATGCCATGCACATAACGATGTAATCAAAAACAGCAAAACGCAATAGATGATCTTTATTTCGTTCAAATAACCCGTCACTCACACTGATCGTCCACACCGAACTACATCGACACACACTCTCACCAGACCTGGACGAAAAAGTATCTGAAGATGTTCCCAAGTATCTCATTTACTAAGCAGATTCTACTTTTAATTATGGAATTATGTTAATGTGGACACATATTATAAAATATTGGATGCATAATGTTACATATAGTATTATTATGCCAATAATATACTTCCTACTGCACATTTTACCACTTTAATTTATGTTCACAATAGCACAAGTCAATCCTGTGCATAAACAATGATAGCTGCAAAATAAATGTAGGATTTCTAATGGGACAAATTAAAGGTAGAGGTAATAGTGTGTCAAAAAGTGCAGAATTAGAAAAACAATTCACCAGCATCTTAGTGCTTACAAGTAATGTTCTTTTTTTTGTCTTTAAGGCCTGAAACATATTCAAGTATTTAGCCCAGATCTGAAATGTGTGCACTCACACACACACAGACACTAACCCAATCTCCCGTAACACACACACACACACACACACACACACAAACAAACGAACAAACAGGTACTGTACAGCAAAGCATGCAGCATGCACGTGCACAAACTGTAGTACACACACACAGAGCTGGATTGAGAGAGGAGGAGAGGTTTTCCCCGCTCGACTGAACGAGGGAGGAGCACGGGAAAATAAGATGACAGGAGAGAGGAGGCCCAGAGGTCAACATGAGGTCATATGAGGTCAGAGGTCGGACAGGTAGAGCTGTGAGGAGGAAGAGCAAGAGGAGGAAGAGGAGGGAGAGTAGGGCGACTGGGCAGCAGATATGACATGTTAGAGGTTCGGAGAAAAAAAGACTGAAAGGAAGACTCGAGCGAGATCCTCCCCGGCAAAAAGACAAAATTTCAACGCGCGGAGGAACGTTGCAGTTTGTCGCAATGCCTCTCGGCTCTGCAAAGTCGAAATGTTGAAATTCTGTCTTTTTCACGGAGAAAGAAAGAGAGAGAGAGAGAAAGAAAAAGAGAGAGAGGTATAGAAACAAGGTATGAAGGCCCAGAGCACACTATCCGCGTACTAGCGCCACTTTTGACTAGTGTATCCATCCCAGACGTACACACACATGCACAAACATGTACACCCACACGCTCACACACACACACACACACACACACACACACACACACACACAGACGCACATACATCCGTTTATATTCTACATTCTACACACATTACATCTTCTCCCATTAGCACGTTAATTAAAAGTGTCGGCTAATTCTCAAAATCCTGCCAGCGAGAGGGAGTCGTCCTCGCTCGTCACATGACGTGAGAATCTCATATTGTGCGGGAACCATCATGTTTAGGGCTTCGGAGCATGAAGTGTGAGAGAAAGTGTGGCTGAAGGAAATGACTCGTGCCCCACCGGGGGAAATGCACGGAGGCGGTGTCACAGTAACGCATGCTGGCCACAGCGGCTGGGTTTATGGTGGGAGAATCACACCATCCCTCAGACCGCAACGTTACTTTGAAAAGATCATTTCAGATTCATGGACATCATCATCAGCATCATCATCATCATCATCATCATCCTCAACATCACCACCATCATCATCATGTACATGAGCAGCAAACCACCATGCAGCCCGAGTTCCCTTCAACTTACCCCTTCTGAAAAACGGGGGTCTAATAACGCGTGGCTTGTGCACTAGGCGCGGTGGCCTTGTGTCCGTGACCTCTTGTGGAGCAACAGAGACAAGGTAAAATTGTTACCCATACACTGGGGAGGCAGGGAGATATTCAGAGGTGGAAAGTAACTGAACTCCACGACTCCAGTCAACGTTTTGATCGGTGAAATTTTACGATCACATTTTGACTCATTTCCAAACAGTGCAGAAGTTACTGGAGTACTTTTGTAGTTTTTTTTTTTTTCTTTTTTCTTGCAAATGCTTGTGTTTGTAATTTGAATCATTGCTGAGTATTCAAATTATGCACACTGTCTTTATTCTTTTCATTTAAAGCAATGCTATACATGCTCGGCACAGTCAATGTGGTGTTGGTCAGGGTGCAAACTCATTGCTTTGAATGTATTTCCCATCATTCTCTCTCCTCCAAAAAATCCAGTGCAGCCCTGATTACAACCCTGTTCTGGTGCATGGTTATTAGAGATAACTAAAACTAAACTAAACACTAAAACTAAGTGTGAAAAAAACATTTATAGTAACTGAAATAAGAATAAAAAATAGACCTTAGTGGGGAGGAAAACAAAAAAAAACAAACAAACCGAAACACTATTGTGTACTTAATCTAACTAAAATAAAATAAAAATAGATAGAGAATGTCTTTAGTTTTAGTCTTTGTCAGTTTGGTCAAATAATGATCTGCAATTCTGCAAAGTGAATTTTTACAGATTCTCCTTATTGCTCAAAACTTCAATTAATAAAATAAAAAAGTATTGTATTGTATAGTATTGCTCTAAAGTAAAGAAGTGCACATTTTCCTTGCTTTAATTCCATAGAATACTCTACTAAAACTATATACTGCCCGTTAAAATTCCCATTTCCGCTGTACTACATATCAATATTTATTGTAAATTATGTCTGGAATATTTTGATCAAGTCAAATTTGGGTTAATCAGAGACTTTCCACCTCTGGAGGTTACAGATCCTCATGGGATAAAGTATCATACAATAAGCTGAGTATCAAGCTCCCCTGTGATCATAATGGGTGAACTGAGTGTTCATTTTATCAGGTAATTTGATCTTGTATTCAACCTTAAAGTATATTTTTTGGCAAAATATGGGTACATATCTGTCACTGGGATTAGTTAAGGGGCTTTAGTTAAATTAAATAAAATCACAACATATTAAAATAAGCAGATCCCTCCATTTATTTCAGAGAACGTCACTGCAGTCAAGAAAATGTAGCTGTAAAGGATTACTTAAATTGGGAAGAAGGGGATTTACCTAACCTCACTGACAGATTGTTTCACGTGCTTTATAAAAAGATTCAGTTTGAATACTTTTCAGATTGAATACAAAATTAAATCACATGTTAAAAATGGCATCTTTTGCTGTCTAAATGTGGTGGGGCACTTCATTATATTCCATGTGGTGTTTTCTCTTTTTGTTTCTTATCAACTTCAGAAGCAGGTGTTGCAAGTATTTTTGTCTTTTGCTTTGATTCTCTAGTATCATAAGCAGGCATGTTAAATGTCTCAGGCATGTGTGTGTGTGTTTGTGTTTGTGTGTGTGTCTTACCATTGATGACGCTAGGGGACAGCAGGGTGGAGTCCCGGTCACCCAGTCGGCAGGCGCCCTCCTCCGAGGAGCCAGGCGCTGGCTGTGGAGCCTGGCCCTCCAGCGAACTCACAATGTCTGCACGGTCGATGTTCTTCAAAGCCCCGTACAGACTTTCCACTGAGAGAGAGACACGTTCAGGGAGACGGACAGAGAGACAGAGAGAGACCAAGGCAAAAGCAATAAAAAGGAGACGAGGAAAATCGAGAGAGTGAGAACAAACAAGAGAGAAAGAGAGAGGCAGCGTAAGTGAGAGCCTATTCACAAATGACACAGAGGAACTATCATCGCTTCTATGGAGCAGATGTAGCAACAGTTTATTTTTGGAAATATTTGCAAATTAAATTCCTCTGCTGAACAGTTATTAATTTAATTGTACACAGTGTCCTATAGACTGCAACATCAAAAAAACAAAATATAATCCATGTCCTATGAGAAGATACATAGCAGAATAAAAGCCGCCCCGTAACATACAAAACTCTAGTATTTGTAAAATGTAATCTATTTAATGCTGCCAGACTTAGTATATGATTTATGATGCATATTAAAAGTGAAACCACCCTAAAAAAAAAAAAAAAAAAAAAAAAAAAAAAATGACCCATAAACTAGGGCTATGTACATATTGTAGGTGATGAGACCAAACAAGCTGACACTGACACACAGATGATTGTGGTTTCTGCTCTTATTATGTAAAAACCTTGGTGTATTCTTTTAAATAACCATTGCCAAGGTTTCCTTGCTAGTTATTAGAAATCTGTCCAGTTATCTGGGCTCCTTAATGGGAAAACACTCACCATCATTTCCATCAAACTGCATAATCATGTTTTCTTTTTTTCCCTTTTTAATAGTCAGGTGTTTGTCCATCATATGTACTGCTGTGGTGTGATGGTGAAACTCTGCACAGTGCAAAAAGCACCTCAGGATTTTACTGTGACCATTTGTACATTTTAAATTTTTTTAAGATCATTTTTGGGCATTTCTACTTTTTATTAGACGGTCACAGTGGAGAGAGAAGGGAAAGACGGGGCGGAGAGACAGGGGGTGACATACAGCACAGGGTCTGGGTCTGGATTCAAACACAGGCTGCTTTGGTATTACATGGTACATGGTGAGCCACCCGGGCACCTCCAGTTTGTAATTTTTTAAAATAGGCAAAAGTTTCCTGTTGAACTTACTCTTGGCCCTTTTACCCTCTCTGCTGGCCCACAGGTTGAGCAGGGCAGAGCTCTGGTCAAGCAGGGAGTTAGGATTCTCCACACGGATCCTGTTGATGTCGTCCACACCAAACTGAAGCTCCCGCGCCAACTCTGACAGGGAAGGCAGACAAAAAGTTAAAGAAACATGCATAGATAGAAAGAAAGACAGACAGATAGATTTTTAAAGGAACTAACCTGCCCAGCTCAAACCCAGCTGCTCAGATATGATGTTGATCTTGAGCTCAGTCCTCTCCATGGCATTCACTGTGGCTGAATAGAAACAAAACCCAGTTTAGAAACAGGATGGGACACACTCAACATACACTGACTAAATATTTCTGATTAAATATTTGTAGCACTAGCACACATCGTAACATCCTCACAACACACTGACCACAGCCATCACTCAGTTCTGTCTGATATAATAATAAATCAGGTGCACAAAAGTAAGACTCTAATGGATATTGTACAGAAAAAAACTATAATTTGGATGTGTTTGTAGGATTTCAGCAATAAGTGAACTCATTTTCTTTGGTATTATAGTGTAAACTGTGTTAATCAAACCAATTCACTAACAACAAATAGCTGCTATTTTTTTGTTTTTCATTTTACTGCAAAATTTATTTGTAAAAAGTGAATCATAAATTTGACTTGACTTGCTGTTAAACAGTCAATAGCAATACTTACCTTGACAAAAGCATTGCTCTGTTAGAAGGAATAAGCAATACCCATAAAGTGTGGTGTTTTTGTCTATACGATCCCCGAGGTTAGCGGACCATATGGGCGGGTTAATTTGGGGTAGATAGGGCAGAGTGTCATTCAGGTGCCGGTCCCATAGATTCAGTGGCATTCAGTAACCATTACAGAGGGACTGAGGTGCAATGTAGCAGCGCTGTGTACTTGATAGACAGAAAAGGCCTTGCCTCCTCGCCCACCCACCATCGTCAACCTTTAAACCAATCACAGGGCCCTTCTGGTCTCCGTTCGTTTACCACGGGCCAATATGAGGGCTCCTCTGTCTAAGCTCCACTGCGAGGTCCTGCCCATTCCCAGTGGTAAGCTATGGAAGAATGCTAACGGTATCTGCTGCCATGCCGGTGGAAATCGCAGTGGAGAAACCAGCGCCATGCAAAAGAACCAGTCACAAAAGTCATTCCCCATGGCTACCAGGACAATCATAAAATAAAAGGCTAATTTTGCCATGTGCCAGGGAGCCATTTTGGGGCCACATCGGGTGCTGCTGCTCAACGTTTTGCGCACATTCAATATAGTTTCCTCTGATCGCACTGCAAGGAACTCTGGGGCATATAATAAGAGCAGTGCGTTGCATCCAAGGCTCAGTCTTTGTGCCATGCGTGTGTGCGAGACGGATAGGGAGAAGTAGAGAGGGCAGAGTGGGAAGCAGGGGGTTGTGGGTACAGGGGGCAGTGCAACATTCAGGGCCGGTCTCCACAGTATAGAAATCTATACAGGG
Source organism: Myripristis murdjan (assembly GCF_902150065.1). NCBI lineage: Eukaryota > Metazoa > Chordata > Actinopteri > Holocentriformes > Holocentridae > Myripristis > Myripristis murdjan. The sequence goes on along the minus strand of NC_043991.1, from coordinate 7,447,242 downwards.
AGAGGGCTGCAGGTCAGGCATTGAGGGACTCACCCACTCCCGGCTCGTTCAGCGCACTGTAGCGCTCTCTAAGGGCGAGAGGGGTTAGAGTTCGCCTGCGCTCTTCACTCCCAACAACCTAAGACAATCACACACAACAGTGATTAGAATAAATGTTACAAAGGTAAGACTTTTCAAAAAAAAAAACCTATTCCAAATCATTTAACAGTGGACTGAAACTTGTGTATGATCATTGAACGTGACATCAAAAATGCCATGACTACCTGAATTATTTTGAAAGTGAAGTTTGAAGCTGAAACAAGTTTGAGGTGTTGAAGTGAAAATCACTTCAGCGGATTTTTTTTAGTGCAATTTTGCATGTTTTTTTTTTTTTTTTTTTACAGCGCATCGTGTTCTGCGTCCTGATTGGCTAAGTCCTGATTGGCTAAGTCCTGATTGGCTAAAGGACTGTATACCATTGACAATCAATCTCCTCCGTGCCGTGTCTCCTGTACAGTACAGAATGCGTTCATTCTATAATACTGGACTTATTTTCTACGAAGGTTTGAACTTTGAGAGTTTAAACAAGAGAGAAAAGTGAGAAAATGTTAATGCCTGTCTGAGAAAAGTGTATAAAGTGTGTAGTGAGGAGTTTTACAGCCTTAAAACATCTATAATAATTGCAAAAAATAAAGCTGATTTCGCCTATTGCGGGTTATTTTTAGAACGTAACTCCCGCGGTAAACGAGGGACCACTGTACTGCAAACCACTTGAATTTAAAATGAACTATTCTTGTGCACATTTTCTCCACCTACAGCAAACATTCCCCATTTCAAAAAATGGACATACTAAAACTTCAAACTAAGCTCTCCAAAAGCTAGACATACAACTGGACATATAGAGGGACACAGACATATAACTAAGTCCAGTTGACCTGATTCAGTTTCCATGAGAAATCTAAAAGCTTCTGTTTTGTGCTTTTGTGCAAAAATGTAAAGCAGTGTCTCAAAAGCAATGGCTAAACAAAGGCCACAATAACCAGTAACAAATTAAATCACGTGCACTGATTATACCGATCCAGTTTTTCAACCCACTTATTCCCACTCAGGTGTGTGGGTGTCTGGAGACTGCACTGGGCAGGAGGCAAGGAAAACACCCTGGGAGGATTGCCAGTCCGTCTCAAGGCTAACACACACAGACAAACACACGCACACAAATTCACACCTGGGTAATTCATTGTCTACTGCAGGTCATCAAATAGAGTTGACCTGCAGCCAAATTTTCACCGAGCACACACTCTTTGGGCCAGATCCCGCAGTGCCCCCTCCACCCCCCGCGCCCCCCTTAGTTAATGAGTCATTGAGTCAATGACACTGAGTCAGTTCAAAGCTGTGTTTTCCCTGTCAAAATATCTGTGCAAAATGGGTCATTAAGCCTTCTAACACAGCTCAGGTCCTTCGAATCTTGTGTATGCACAAGTTCTCATCTCCCTACATGTTCAAGCAAATAGAGAGAAATGAGTAATTAATGTTAGTACTGATAAAGGTGATACATTTACCCATTTACGCCTTTGCTTAAGAGACACTGCTATAATGACATTTAACTGTAGCACTTTCTTGTAGGCTTGATAGAGTGCTTTTTTTTTGTAAAGTCATTACCTTTTCTTTTTTTCTAGTAAACTAACTCAGAATAGCACCAGGACACAGAGACACTCGGACTTGCATTTCATTCCAAACAGATGAGCTTGTTGTCCTTTTACAACAAATGCACGAGCTATTTTTTACACTCTTTTGGACTTCTCTTTTACATTTGTCTGTTTTTAGCCTTTTGCAGTTCAGTCTTTGTTCATTTATCAAATGATCCAATGAATAAACTCCCAGCTTCCCCGACCCCGGAGAGATCTTGGAGAGAAATGCCATCTTACTGGCGAGAGTAAACAATTCATCAACTAGCAATTACAGAAAAACCTGGGACAAGACCTTGATTCGATTCTAATCGTCTGCGCCACTGTGGATTGGAAGTCATCCAAGTCTGACCTGAGAGGGTGTGAGGTGTGTGCATTGCTTGAAATATCAGCTAGGGTATCTCAAAATGTCTTTTCTTAGATGTGAATCACAAAAAAAGTACTAATTTCTAAACTGACTTTCAGTTCGGGATGGTCTAAATACTTGGGCTGTAATGAAAAACCCAGCGATATGGCAAACTATGTAGCAAAGTTGTAATACTATTTTGTGAGTGTGCATTTGCATGTGTGTTGGCCAGCTGGTCCAGAGTGTGTTTGCAGGTATTTTACCTTGACACAGGGTGGCATAGTGATGTTAAGGTTACACAGAACATGCTGTGTGTCTTCGTACTTGGTCGACTTGCGCAGGAATGACAAAAACCCAGTGGCATCCTTGTTGCTATCTCTGACCTGATGTAGAAAAAGCAGACAGCCGGAGACAGATAGAAGAGGGGGGGGGCAGTGGAAAAAACAGAGGAGGGAGGTAATGGAGGTAAAAGAGGAGAGAGACAGGTAGAGAGAGGCCAAATATGGAGGAGAAAAGATTGAGCAAAAGAGATAAAAAAGGAAAAGAATGAGAGGAAATGAAAAAATAGAGAGTGTATGGAAGTGAGGAAGTGAAAGACAGAGAGGATGGATAAAAGAAGAGTGAGGGGAGAAGAGGAGGAAGAAGAACAGAGCAAAGTGGGTATTAGATCGCTCTGCAGTGCCACGAGTGTGCGGAGCAGTAACATGGGACGAGGAGCAGGGGGGAAAACAGGGATGGAAGCAGTCCACAGGCAGGCGAGAGAGAGAGAGAGATTTACCTGCACATTTTACCTGGACGTCTGTGAGACCAGACAGTTACAGAGTGACCGTGAGAGAGAGAAAGAGAGACAGTGAGACAGACACATACAGACAGGCAAGGCCGCAAGATAGGAAGGCAGGCAAAGAAAGTGAGAGAGTCATAGGACATGCAAACAGTTACCCGAGAAAGCTGACAGATAGGCAGATAGGTAGGTTTATCGTGGTTTGGCTACACCTTTAATGGAGAAACACTTGACAAGGCTGTTCATGTGGCTGAGACTGAGCGGTGCACGTCACGCATACAGACACACAGACCAGTGGATGAGTAAAGACAAATGAAATGAACAGTTAAAAGAGGAGTATGAGGTAAACATTAAAAAAAAAGGACATACAAGCATACGAGATGGAAACAACATGAGAGAAGAGGGTTTTGTCAGACTCAGGTAATGAAAAACAAATAAGGAGCGAAGAAAAGGGAATCTGTAAATATTGAGGAGGTTCTTATAAAATACAGGCCCTAATTAGTACATGTGATTATGTAAAACTGTAAAACCGTGATGGTGAGGACCCTTAAAATTCGACTGAGGAAAAAAGGCAGAATAATCATGCAGTTTGGTGATTCAGCTAACAAAGGTCTCATAGTCAGACCGACTCACTGAAAGATTAATGGCTTATTCCACCTTTTGTTGTGAGGAGAGTCCGAAGCCTTGGCTAAAATGAACACGTAATGTATTTGGGTGACGTATTTCTACACTTCCACTATAATCAATGAGACTGTTTCCACCAGGCATGAGGGCAAGCACGTAAGTGGGGCGTACACACTGCAGAGATACGCTCTACAAACGTGAAATAAAAAATAGACCAGTGTTCTATTTATACTTTTTACGCAAGGTGTGCACGGCCATTTTCACACAGACAAAGGTCATAAAGCTGCTATTTGTTATATTAAACTACTGGGACACAGAAAATGACTCACCCTGCCAGCATTTGTTTTGATCGCCCTGTCTGCATTTTTTTTTTTTTTTTTGCCCGTACCAGCTGGCGGTCACTTAAGTAACTATCCCTTGCATAACCTAATGTAATGTGCAGATGCGAATAAGTCACACAAACCTGTTGAAAAAGTCTGATGTTGCTGTGCTGGGCCCCAAAAACTGAAGACACACTCCTGCATGATCCCAAAACAAGTGTTCATCCCCTCTCCCTCTCCTATCTGTCCTGTCTCTCTCTACTGCAGCTATCAAATAAAGCAGAAATGTCAAAAATAATTTAATTTTATTATTATTATTATTATTATTATTATTATTATTATTATTATTATTTTATTTTTATTTTATTTTATCTTTACTTTATTTGTTTAGTTATCGTTATTATATTATCTATACCATATCGGATATAATAACACCATACCTTCTGTTACTTCACCCACACACACACACACACACACACACACACACCCTACCTATATACATACCATTGTAACTGTCATAGTAAATGTAATTGTGCTGTCTGTTGTGTTTTGTACTGTATGTCTACTGTCTGTACTTTATGTCCACTTGGTGTAATTAAAAAAAAAAAAAAAAATTAAAAAAGATATCTGCAGCACAGATGAACAATCCGCATACGTTACGTGTTCAGTGTAGACAAGGCGAGAGCTTCCTCACTTCAATCGAACCGGTGCAAATCTGCATAGTTCTCCTTTAAAATAGACTAAATCCTCAATATACAATGGAATTTCTTTTAGAAATTTATAATGACAGTAATAATAATAATGATGATAATAATAAATGAAATGAGTGATCATGAAATATCACAACCAAAGGGATGCATGGACTGACAACAGACACACACACACACACACACACACTTATGCCTGGGAGAGCTACTTACAGGCACAGGCAGGTTTAACAATCAGTGAGGCTTCAAGGTTTCAAGCATTAATTGTTAACATTAGGATTACCCTCCATTTTAGACGGAAATTACGCAGTTACATTTCAATTTCACATTTTCCCTGCGGTGCTAAATGTCTCAGTGTGACGGTGCGGCGGCGTCGAATGCGTGCACAGGAAACACCGCCACGTGTCGCAGTCCGGGGAACACGTTATCATCCGGAGAGACAAACTGAGCGGCTGACTGACAGATGTGACGACTGAACTGACACACAAACATCAACATATGAACAGACTGTCTGGGTGATCATCAGGTGCTTGGGGAAATTAAAAATAAATGAATAAATAAATAAAGCAACAACAAGCAGATCCTTGACACAGACCAAATCTGACGGGCGGACAAAGGGAAACCACAACATGAATCACAGTTTCACGGGGCTGTAGTAGCGGAGGATAGAAACACACAGACGAGTAAGCAGTCACAAAGACACGTCACAGAACGGGACAGACAAGGAGACAGACCTTGACAGAGACAGGGAGTCGGTTGTCTCTGAAGGCCTGGAAGCTGAAGCTGCGGGGCTGCTGGGTGGCCTTCCTGACTGGCACCAGGTTCCCGGAGCACTCCAGGTGCAGCGGCATGCCCTCCATCACCTGGAAAAAGGCAGGGAGGCAGCAGGAGGCGTTAAAGGTCGCCTTCAGTGACGTGGACATCACAGATACCAAACAGCCACAGCGCCGAGTACGGGGTCAAATCGCTGTCAAAACCTAACAAATGAACAAAACATGTTTTACAAATGTCCTGTGACACTTTTAAGTGGCATTGGCTGTTCTCTGCCCAACCTTTAAATTGACTCATAGCGCCGCCTGCTGTTGTGGAGGGTGAATTACAGAGGACATGTGTGAGAAAATCCACAGTGGACAAATTGTGCCAAAAGTGACATGATATGGTCTTGTCTTTGTAGAAAATATTTTTTGTCTTTGTAGAATTTTTTGTTTTGGAGCATGAAGTATTAGAAATATGTTATGTATTTATATCATAAGCATGTTTTGTATTTGCAAAACAGAGTACATTAGTTTACTGATGTTGTTCTGTATTTGCAAACCACACTACCTTTGTTAGTGAATCACAGGCCATTTGAAAAACATGTTTTGTTTGTTTGTTAGGGTTTGGCAGCGATTTGGCTCCCCAAAATACACTCCATGTGCAGCATCATGCCCCAAATAACGGGGAGGAGTAGGAGGGAAGATATGGACGACAGGGTATCTTGGACCCCAGACAACCATGTGTTTAATGTGCAGTTTCTTTTTATTGCTCTTTTTGTGAAGCACTTGTTTTGTTAATGTTCTGAAAGGCACTGTACAGTCTAAATAAAGTTATTATCATCATTAACAATGTCAATAGCAAATGTCCTTACTTTCACTTCTGACAATATCTGTAGTCATTCAGCTGTTTTCCAAAATAATATTTCACGAGGAATACCCTGCATTGACTTTATGTGAATTGGAATTTTCTGATACACTCACAGATAACTACTTTTGAATAGCCTCAATACAAAAAAGAAAAATCACCTAGAAAAAAGAGATTGGCTTAAAAAAAGATTTGTCTTTTCTTACTAGAAAATTTTCTAAAGTTAAATTTTCTTATCTCATAGGTTATAGTTTCTTTTTTTGCAGTGTACAGATTATACATCTAGATATTAAATTTTCAAGAAAATTAAATTAACCAATAGACACCCCTAGTTCATATAGTCGATAAGTTCAATCACCAGTTGTCCATGTTGAAAAAAAGGCATTTTCTTTAACTTTAACATCTTATTGCTTGGATTTTTCTTAATCAATCAAGCAAGCGAGTAACTCAAATGAACTGTACTTTGCTGTAACAAATTATTTTACCAAGTAAGTGGTAAGCTATTTTTTTGACTTAATCACGATTGCTTCCTGCTGTGAGAAAACTACATTTCAAGGTGTTTTGAACCATTTTGAACCAACTCATTTCCCTCCATCCCACCTTCCCTTTCTTATATTTCTCACTTGCGACCTTTGAGCCCGTACTCACCTCAATGTCCCGACTGCGGGCCACTTCAGTGAAGTTCTCATGGAGCTCCAGGGTTTTGTCCATCTTGTCGTCCGTCATGCAGTAGCATCGCAGGCGTCCCTCACGTGCCTCATTCATCTTGGCAAAAACAACAAACTTGGCCATGTATGGGACTGCCATCAGCTCTCGGTACAGCAAATTGGCAAAGGTCACTGCCTCTGCCGTGCGTGGGCAGTCTGCCAGCCAGAATCTGAATGGATGGACGCACGAATGGATGGACAGGCACACAGACATACAAAAGAGAAGGGTAAAAGAGGCAGATTTTTTTTTTTTTTTTTTTAAATAATGCAGATATGGGGCAGACAGACTTCCACTTCCAAGAGCAGAAAATCGGCCTGATAAATCTGGAGTCCAGCTGATTACTGTGGAGTGTCTAACCTTGCTGAAACATTGGTGGTGAAGTTGGCACAGTTGTTGGCGTACATCAGCTTAGTGGTGCCAGTGATGTCCTCCCACTGGGCTGGTGCTGTTCCACCTGGTACAGAGCAACCACACTGTGTCATTCATGCCCTGATGACCAAGGTAACTGGCCCCTACACCGCCAAAAAAGCTCCATCTCAACAGGTCATTTAGTCTCATGTTCAGAAGTAGAATGTGTTTTTTTCATGAAACAAGTGAAAAAAAAAAAAAGCCAGGGACCAAGGCAGAATAAAGCCGACTAGTATCAAGAAGGTGACACTTGATTCAAGAAATTCTGGAGACAAGTTGTTTGGCAAGTTGATTTTTTTTCCTTGTTTGAAGAAAAACAAGATTTTAACAATGAAGATGAGACTAAATGACTGGTTAAAATGGGCAACGTTGCAGTGCATATTCACACTTGCTCATTTTATGCGACATATTCATCCAACATTACCGAAATTTGGATGAATACATCACAGTCTCTCAGGCATTAAATAGCCCATTTCGAGCTCCTTTGCCTTGTGTTAGTATTTTTATTCATTCGATGTAACAAAAAAGTAACAAAGTATTAAAACGCAACAGATTGAGCAGGCGAGATTATAAAACCCATGAGGTTCATAAGATTAAAACCTCATGGGCCGGTCTTATAATCAGCGGTGCTTGTGAAGTGTTTCGAATGTCTTATACCTTGGAAATTGCCACATCAGGAAAACACCACCAAAGGGGAATTTGGTGAACCTTTTTTTTCCTTTTTTAATCAGCATCACGCCGGACCCTACCAATGACGCTGCAGAGGAGTCGCAAGCTGGTGGTGTCGCCCTCCCCGGCGTCCCGTGGACTCTCCCTCCAGGACGGCGGCAATGGGATACGCAATCCAATCGGGCGGTGGAATTTGCGTCGGCGTGGCTCGACCGTAACGACCGGGCTGAAGGTGGCCTGGTTACCAAGCTGCCGCGTCAGCAGCTCATCAGGGATTGGCTGCGCCTGCGGTGGGAGGAAGGAAGGGATTAATGAGAGGGAGAGTGACCAAAAATGTGAGATAAAAGGAAATGGAGCTGAACAGAGGCTGAATGTATAGATATGTGTAAAGGTAAAGATGCATTTTCACTAATTATGTGATACAACTACAGGTGAGTAAAAAGGATACATGAAGGCAAAAAGTAGGAATAAAGAGAGGCTGGATACAAAACACAGAACAGACGACACACTTACAATACCTTAAACATCAAGCTCACAGCCGTACTCACACATGCAACCAATTCATATTTCACATCTGACCCCACTCAGATCAGTGCATCAGCTCAGTCAGTGTGGCTCACAACTTAAATCAGGGAACTGAGGAGTGATGAATGGCTGGATAAGAGGAAAACATAAACAGAGAAGCATAAGGCAAAGAAAAAAAACTCTGACACATGCAATTCTGTGCTCCTTAAATAACAGAGATCAGTGCCGTGACAGATGACGTAAAAAATGTACATTGAAACATATGTGATTAAAAATAATAATAATAATAATAATGGTAATAATAAACATAATCCGTCATGATATTTCTGCAACGGAAAAACAAGCCAAGCGTAGGTGTTGTGTGAACGGTTAGGGTCGGCGTGTGTTTGCCAAATTCCCATATGTGTGTGTCTGTGGTAGCCTGGATGAGTGACAGTCAGCCACGGTGATGCCAGAAGCGCTTGTTTGGCAGGACAGCACATGTTGTGAAAGCTAATTTAGAAACAGGGCAGCATTGCATGACGGGCTGAGACGCCCTTCTCAGGTGAAACACTTTAATTACTGTATAATATCAAGTATCGTAACACTTTATACTGTATATATTATACTGTATTGGACTTTATACTGTATTAAAGCTTATGTAGGTAACGCTTTCCCTTCATTATTTTGACCCATCACCATTATACACATAGAGGGTCTGATCCACTGCACTGCGAAAAAAAAAATCTGGTCTTCCGGGCCGCTCCTGGAGTTATAATCTCATTTGCTAAAATCCTTTTGCACCCAATCAAACAGCCAATCACGTCAAGAGAGTGTCACAAAATCAGTCCAACCATGTCTTGTGTACCCCAGCCGTGCAAGCTCACCCCTCCCAAAAAAAAATCTGCCTAGCCCAACCTTATCTATAGTAATTTATCTTATTTTGCTTATTTTCCTTTCCTAGGATGGCAAAGGCATGACCTACTTAAATTCATTAAATGCAATCTTTCCCTAATTTTACACATAACCAAATTAATCTTAATCCTAACCTTAACCAATAAGCCAAAACGACCGCTCAGAATGTAAAAAAAAAAATGACTTTGCCATCCTTAGAGAAAAAAAAAAAAAAGTTTACTTTAGCTACAGTTCAGCAGTTCCTACTTCCCCACCGCACTGGCATTTGAAGCGCAAACACAAGCGCACATGTGTGTGGGAGCGACTGGGACGAGGTAGGCCGCTGAATCTGTCGGAGCCGGCTTTGTTCAAATTTTTGCCAAAACCTGCCCACTCTAAAAAGTTACCTACACAAGCTTTTATGAAATGTGAAAAAAATGTTAAAGCATCAAATAATGTGTAACAGTGAGATAAGAATGCGTCATATCTTAAAATATAGATAAAACTTGCAAACATCCAGAATGTGAATATTCAGGCTTGCCGATTACAAATGAGGAGCTGCTGCAGGTTAGCCCTGGCACAGGCCCACATAAAGTCTGAGAGTCAGCTGTTTTATTAATTAAACATCTGTCTCCGGTAATACCCTGTTTTCTAAAATAGCATCAGATTCTCTCGGCTGTAGAGGCAAAATAAGTCCCAAGCAATTATAGAGGGTGTTGATCTGTATAGAATCTATGTGATGTGCATTTTAAATCAGAGAAACGAACCTCAGACAATCAATCTTGTCACATTTTTTTTCTGAGCTGGTAAATACACATTCTCCTCCTTCTACTCAATCCGTTCTCCTTCTCTATTTATTACTTCTTCTTATCTCATCCTTTCTTTACCACCTCCCTCATTTTCAGCCTCCCTCTCCTGCTTTTCTTCTTCATTTCCATCTCAGTCAGTGCCTTCTCCTCTCTTTCTCCTTCCCTGCTGCCCTCTACTATATTAACCTCCTCTTTTTCTACCTGCTCTTTCTTCTTCTCCTCTTTCAATTCCATTTTCATACTCCTCCTCCCCATCCATATCCACATCCTTCTCCTCTGCCTGTGTCCTCTTTATTCTTCCTTCTCCATACCTCCTCCTGCTCCCTCTCCATCCTCTCTGCTGTCCTCCTCACCTGCAGGCCCAGTCTCACTCTCTTGGTGACGGCCGTCTCGGGGAAGATGGCCTCGACGTGGGGAACCAGCTTACTGGTCAGCCGGCCTCCCTCCGGGCCGATGAGGTCGCTCTCCTGCTGGACGCGGGACACCACGGCGAAGTAGAGGGGGAAGTCGGTGGAGATGATCCGACGGATTCGCTTCTTCTCCAGCTCCTCTTGGCTCTCCAGGTCTACAGAGAGGGAGGACAGGTGTGAGGAGGAGGAGAGAGGCGTTGATGAGGCTGTTAGGGACAGAAAGCAGAGCGGACGACTTCCGTTTCAGCTCCCGTGTCAATGGAGGCGCTCGATCAGGCGGAAGTGAGGCTTTTTTTCCCACCTCGAGTCTATTTTTTCCACAATTCACGGCAGAAACCATATAAAAACACAACAAAGCACCATAAAACTCACCACATTCAACATTATATCACACTGAACTTATATCTTTACTGCTTTCATAATCAAATTAACATGAGCAGTTTACTTGGTTAAAAATGAAAACAAATAATGTCAGTACCTGTAATGAATCGTAAAGTTTTTACACACATTTCAGCTTTTAATAAATGTTGTTTAAAGTAGAGACTATAGCATTAAAACAGCCCAACCATTAACATTCTCCTGCTTGTGTGTTTTCTGGCTTTAGTCATTGTTGTTAGACTTCTAATCTGGACTAGTCCTACCAGCACATGTCAGCTATATAGGTCACCTCTTTCTAATTATGTGTGTGTTTTTGTGTGTCTAGGTGAGAGTGAGTGTGCTTGTGGATTGCTGCTGAGACAGCTTTCCAATAAAAGTATCCTCTTCCCACTCCCCCTCGTTCTCCAACTCCACAGTCATACATCAAAATCCAGACCCGCTGATCTGCAGCGGTGGGAGGCCTCGCGGAGCTCTGCCTGAGTTGCAGTGGCATCCATTACCGTCACACTGACCTTCATCCATGCCATTCAGAATTGTTTCCAGCACTTCGTCGCCATAGCGATTGCGATGCTCCTTCCAGACTGACCCATTTTCACTGCGGAGGACGACGAGCTCTCGGTCCCCACGGCCCAATGCAGCAAAGTGGGGAATTTCCACTATCACCGGTCTGTGGACGTGACAGATGCTTGAATGAAAATATTTGTTTTGAATTCAGAATTTACTCCACACAGAGAGGAGGACTCACTTTGAAGTAAGGAAATTTAAAATAAAAAAATTAACAAAAAACAATGAACAGCAATAAACAAGAAATATTTTTCAGCCTTGGGTGGAAAATGATCCTCTACTCTATTCTGTTCTGTTCTATTCTATTTCATATGTTGCTGTCATTCATTGAGATTATCTTTTCATTTTCTAACTCAGATGTACATCTATTACAGTCCACTAGGTGGCACAGTGATCATTAGTTTAACTGATTAGCCTTTTATTAACTGACTTCACCTTTTATTCTTTTAGTCTTTGTTGAAAGGCATTTTTTCATGTGCAGAAAAAGTGATATGACTTTGGGGCTGAGCAATACTGTTAATGTCAGAGTGTAAAATGTCTAGAATAAATTCATAAATGAGTTGCACACAAAAAAAACTGATAAAGGGCTCAGTGAAAGACACTCATTTGGAGGATAGAAAATTATGTATTAAAGAAATGCACATGCAGCCACCTCATAGGCTTTCATTTTTGGCATTTTGGACAAATTCAGATTCCTTGATTGCCAACAAAAAAATTATCAAATTTTGTAGGGACTGATATGCACGTGCATGTGAAGAAACACACAAAGAGCCAAAATGAGTCAAATCCACGGCTTTTCTTTGTGAATTTTCTAAATGAATAAGCAAAAGTAAAGAGCAGACTAACCCCAAGAACTGCATACTGGAGGGTCCCAGGGAGATGATGCGGCTCGCCAGCCCCTCCCCCTCCACTAGAGGAGGAGGTGTGGTCAGTTTCTGAGGTTTGACCAGACGGCAGGTGATGCGTGTCGGTGCGGCACAGGTACGAGGAGGGATGATCACACGCAGGCCGTGGTGTCGGCTGCCTCGCATGGAGCCGCCTCGAGCGTCCACCATGAAACTCACCAGGAAGCTGAGAAGGATGTAAATATGATTAACACCTGCAACGATCACTTAAAAATTATTCCTGTTTATGTTACAGTAATCAAGAAATGCATTTAGCAAGAACTAACACAGATCCGGTCTTAAAATTTCACCATAAATACTCAGATGTTACTCTTTTCTTTGGGGTTTATTCGGCAACTTTTTGACCAAATGTGGTCGTCATCAGTTTTATGACTTGTGCAAAATAAGTCACATAAGACAAAGCAATTCATCCATGTGTGGGCGTCTTTTTTCTTTTATTCATGGCTTCAATACTGGTGAAGAAAACAAGCTTTTAATGAGACACCTGCACCCTACACACCCTGATGAAGGCAACCTGTCAGCTGAAACATCGAAACAAGCAATGACGATGGAGGATGAAGGATAATTCTGCTCTGGATCTGCAAACAGCTGTACTGCTTAAAGGAAACTTCAACCCAAATAAATTACAGTGGCTAAAACCCCTGCTACACAAATCATCAACGTGTTCAAACCACTTTTTAGCCTATTTTCACTGATTTTATCTTTTATTCGATACACAATTTCTTTTTATCTGTATTTTTAACTGATTGATTTAACCTGCTTATTCCATTGAGAATTCACTGCCATATACACTACTCACAAAAAGTTAGGGATATTCGGCTTTCGGGTGAAATTTCAGGATGAACCTAAAATGCATTATAACCTTTACAGGTGAACTTAATGTGACCTTCTGTAAACTTTTGAATGCACATGTCCAACTGTTCAATGTTTCAGTACTTTTTGCACAAGTTGCTGTTCTCTAACAAGGAGTTTAACGGCAAAATTCACATCAGGTGTTTGATGCTCCAGCTCATCGAGGTCGTATCATTAGGGAACGGCTGCTGGAGACTGGGGTACCTCAGATGGAGTGGCCTGCACTTTCTCAGACCTGAATCCCATAGAAAACCTATGGGATCAGCTGAGTCGCCGTGTAGAGGCTCGGAGCTCTGTACCCCAGAACCTCAATGTCCTGAGGGCCGCCCTTCAAGAAGAGTGGGATGCCATGCCTCAGCAGACAATAAGTCGACTTGTGAACAGCATGAGACGTCGCTGTCAAGCTGTAATTGATGCTCGAGGGCACATGACAAGTTATTGAGACATTGACATTTTTTGTTGTGGTATATCCACCACTGTTGTTGGCTTTTGTTTCAAGAAATTGTTTGAGATGAGGAAATCACCAGTGCATGCTTCTACTTAAATGCCCTACTTTCATGATAAAATATCACTGTAGCGTGAATTTTTTACATTTTCCGTAAATTTCACCCGAAAGCCAAATATCCCTAACTTTTTGTGAGTAGTGTATATGATAAAGACCTGGCTAAGAAAGCAGCATCACAACGACATGATAAACCAAATCTGCAGCCCAAACAATGCAACAATGCATATGAATAAAAGAACATTTAAAAAAATGAACAATTAAATGAAATAAGTGTTTCTTGGCTGACCCAGTGTGGATAGGGCTGGCCACAGGGCTGACATTGTCCGACGTCTCTGTGGCCGGACTGCTGGGGATGAGGGAGTCTTCATCATATTCCTTTGGCAGAGGGACCGGGGTGTGCTGGGGTCAGAGAGGGAGAAAATATCGATCTGTCGTTGGTCGTTTATTCTGATGCTTTCAGGTCAATAAAACATGCTGAGGTTGAAACACCGAGATGCAGAGGGGGAGGCGAGATTGAGACCGAGAGAAGACGGGAAGGAGAGGAGGAAAAGAGAGTGAGGGGGAACCAAAAAAAGAAAGGAGGCGGAGGAGTGGATGAGAAAGGGGAGGACAACGTGAGAGAGAATGACAAGGCTGAGTGACAGAAAAAGACAGAGAAAAGGAGAGAGAGAGAGAGAGGAGGTGATAAAAAAAAAAAATGAGCAAGACTCAGGCAGTAAAACGGAAAAAGAGCCGGTGATGTAGATGAAATTGACCTTTAATACAAAAATAGAGGAAAATCTAAATAAGACAGAGCAATTTAAATATCAGCAGATTTATTACTATCTAAAAGATGTTCCCATTAACCTGTGTATTTAACAGGACAGAGAAACCAAAGCTTATAAAATCCAATGTATTGTCAGAGAACATGAGCAGCTAAGCCTACCTGATCCAGCAGAACGGTCTCAGGGGAAACACAAGGGATCCTGGGAATTGCAGGAGAGTAAGGCCTATGGGAGAGGAAGGGACAATAACGTAAAACACGAGGAATGACGACAAAGCTTCAGGAAAACAAAGATCAGTGATCCATGTTGCATGCACACTCACATTCCCACACACACACACACACACACACACACACAGCCATGACTTACGTGGTACCCAAGCCACTCTCAAAGTCTCTGAGGGTCTTTTTAGGGGAGAGGAAGTCATCGTCCTGGTCTTTGAGGTCATCAAGCTTCAAGTAGCGCGCCCCGTCCATCCCGAGCAACTCGTCTCCTGTTGGCAGCACAGACCAGTCAGAAAGACGGAGAAAAAGAGCGCAGGAAAAAAAAAGGAGGTTTGATAAAGAAAAGGTTGCAATGAGCTCAGACAGAATTAAGGGAGAAATGGAGGAGACCAGGGGAAAGAGAGCAAAATAGTATCGGGTTCAAAATAATCTTGCATTCAATCTCGAAATGTTATTTTTTCTTAGCTTCTTTCTTCTTTTCCAATGTATCTGGACTTGGTTTCAAAAATTTTCTTGACATAAGTGACAACTCCAATCTTTCCACTTGCATTAAACGTGAGCTCATTCAAGAAAATTCCTGAAACAAGTTGAACCAGATATGGCAAAAAAAAAAAAACAGGGTTTACAAATTAAATGACACATTTAAAATGGACATTTATTGCAGTGTGTTAAGGAATGCTGGAACAGAGGCAGTTATTTTTTGATCATTACACCACCATCCTTCTCGTCCCTTCATGATCCCACAGAAAAGAAAGACACTCCAAAAACAAAAACGGCCACAAAGCAGTCTCAAATATTTTGGTCCAAGCAATGGAGTCAAACTGACAACAACCAGAGCCAATGGAGACCAATGGAGTGAAAGAAGAGGAGACGGTGAATATTAACACGGCTTAAGACACTGCATGGACGGTAAACTGCAAGGCACCTGGTAACAGCTTTTTTTTTTTTTTTTTAGTGAGCATGCCCATTGAAGATGAAATCACATGTGGGGATGGTTGTTTTCTGCGTGGGAGAAAATATCAATTATCAAGGCAGGACTGTTATTGTAACAATCATCATACTGACGACAGCAAGACAGAAAGCTGTTCACAGACATACAACGATACAGAAAATGAAAGCAGGTGAAATTTCCGGGTATCAAATATGGAAGAAAACGAATTAAATCGATAAATTAAACAATCACAACAGGAACAAAAGTGAAGGCTGTCTGTGAAAACGTGTTTAAATTGATTTGGACTGGCAGGTTTTTTTAGACGCTGCGGTTTCATTGTGACATTATTTACAGCGGGAAAAAAAAAGGAGCAAGTGGCAAGTGTTTGAGCTGCTCGCCGGGTTGTGTCTCAGCTGGGGAACAGCGTGTGTTTAATTGGCTTATTGATCAATGGAGTCGCTTGCAGGGAGGAGTTCTCATTTTCCAAATTGGAGGAGGAACAGCGACACTGCACTGAAAGGGAGCTGTTTGTCTTTTTTTTTTTTTTTTTTAAATGCTGGAACACTGTAGTTCAGTAAAGAGTCCACGGACAGATGTACGCTGAACGCTGGTAAAAAAAAGGAAAATGTCATGACAAACATGCCGATGAAAAACAGACACTGTTTCCAA
Source organism: Myripristis murdjan (assembly GCF_902150065.1). NCBI lineage: Eukaryota > Metazoa > Chordata > Actinopteri > Holocentriformes > Holocentridae > Myripristis > Myripristis murdjan. Next base: position 7,430,986 of record NC_043991.1, on the reverse strand, counting down.
ATAAATCTTTGAGGAGGTGGGAGAGAAAAGAGAGCATAAAGTGAGAGAAGGCTAAAAGACTGAGAATACACTCAAGAAATGAAAATAAAAGGAGACGACGGGGGCCTGAGTTGACAGCGGAGTCAAAGGAACGGATTAGAGAGACGATTAGAGATGCACAGAGAAAATGAGAGAGTGCATTTGCAATGAAGGCACAAGTTCACTAGCCACCGGACCGGACAAAGCAGAGATACAGACACAATCCTACCTAACGTTAGCTGGGCAACCCCTACAAAACAAATGAAAAAAGGGCGTTATAAAGAGTCATACACAAATTTAAATTCATGGTAGCACTTCGATATGTCAATTTACCTCCCAAACAGTTTTCTTCTACCATAATACCAAGAGTCAGAGCTGAAAATGAACTGCCAATCTGAGCAAGTGATTGTATTTTATGATGCGAGCCAAGTCCGCCAGCGTACCTTCATCTTCTGAAACATCCAAAATCTCATCCACTGTCTCTGGGAAACTCATCCGATGCTTCTCTGTGGTGATCTGTGCCGAGAGCAGAGATTTACGGAGAGGCAGAGCGAGGACAGAGGACAGAGGAAGAGAAAATGGAAACATCACTTATTTTAAATTATTTTCATACGTGAGAGCTGAACTTTTTTTCTGCAAGGATGCTTGAGCAAGACTGATTGAAAACGTGAGTAATGGCTGCGTGTCAAGGCCGTGTGCGTGGTTTGCGGCCGCGCGAGCCGTGCATCATGCGCCGCTCACCACGGAGACGGACTCCTCGGTGACCAGTTTCAGCACGTCAATGACGGAGATGTAGCCCAGTCGCTTCGCAATACCCAGGGGAGACGTCCCATTCTGCAGACAATCACACAACATGTGTCAATAAGTAATTACATGAGCACTTTTCTGAAACAAAATGTACACAGTGCTTCACAAATGAGCAAGGATAAAACAGGGAAAACTATCAAAACAATGTAAAAAAGTAACAACAAAAAAATAAAATGTAAGGTATACAGTGTATGTATATGAGCATAAAAATGTGAAACTAAGATTTCATTCTGTTAACACGACCAAGACGTCATTACTCAAGACTTCAAATTTGAGAAAAACATAAAGGTCATAAAGATCACTATGTTGTAATATTTTGGAAAAGACATTTCAATTTAAATTTCAGTGTTATTTCACGATGAGATGCACTTTCACAAAATCTATCATTATGTCAGTAGTAGACATCAGTTTGGTGGATATGGGCAACAAGTTACAGGGTAACACTTTACAATAAGAGTACAACAATTAATGTTAGTTAATGCTGTAATAAACATTAAGTAACAGTTAACTAACCGTTAACTAATGTGTCTAAGAATCATTTACTAATGCTGTTCATGCTAAGGTATTAATTCATATGTTATTTAAGGGTTATTGTAGATATTATTAACAATAGTAAATGCCATAATAATCATTAACTAACAGTTGATTAACCATTACGGCATTAACTAACGTAACTAATATTAATTGTTGTGCTGTTATTGTAAAGTGTTACCAGTTACAGTAATCAGATTACCTTTTTGCAGTAATGAGGAGCCTAACTTGTTATTTTTTTTTCTCCGCCGACAGAGTTGGATGGGTGTTATTTATGTACCCATTCTGCCTGTCTCTCTATTTGTTTGTTTGTTTTTTTTGTTCAAAGGAAATGTCAAAAAATTATGAATGGCTTTGCATGAAACTTATTGGAAACATTGATCACTGGGCGGAGGAAGAACTGATTAGCTTGTCACACTGACTGGCCAAAGTGGGGCAATCCGTGTGGCTTCATAATGGATTCGCACAACATCATGAAACTTTGTGGAGAGGCTGGTCATGTGGCACGGAGGCACATGATCGCTTTTCACACTGACTGGCAAAAGTGGGGCATGGCAGTGGGCGTCATTAACTTTTGATGAACATGTGGCGGTGGCGTATCTTGACAGTTGCATGGTGTTGGCGGAGGAATGTCCTCTACTGAGTGCTTCTTTCTAATTTACATTTAGCAATCTGTAAATTAAAAACATAATTTTGTTACCTTTTTTTTTTTTAAATCACAAAGTTATAAAGAAAATGACGTCTTGGCATTGAACTGGAGGGTTGTTGACTTGTCGGTTTAGCTTGGTGATGTTGCTGTGGATGTTGTCAGTAAGTGAGTTGGCTGGCAAAATGAAGAACATGTAACATATAAGCTGGAAATGTTGTGTCAGTGTCAGCCATGCTGCATGTTGCTGCTGTGCCTGAGGGAACAAGAAACAGGATCCAAATGCAACTTGTGCATTTGGTCATCTCCGTTTCAACAGATGTAAATGGTAGTTTGCATGTCTGTGATGATTTTTGAGTTGACGGTGCACTCAGTACGGCTTTCTTTCTCTACAGCAGCGATGACATCACCAAAATGCATATGTATACAGCCCTCTTTACTGCAGGCAACACTAGTTTCTCTAAAGGTAACTTCTGGATTAAAAATGAAAGAAATGAGTGAACAGGAAAGTTGGATTAGAGGAATTAGAGAGTTTTTTTTGTTGTTGTTGAAATTGTCAACATTTTCACCTGTAAAACTGAGAGCAGCTTTAACCCCAACTTGAATGTCACTGGAGATCTGATGCCTAATGCTAACATGATGCACATACAGAAACCAAAATCAAAAGGAAGAAGGGATGAGACAGAAGTGATAAAATACCGTGTGGTGGGGATAAAAAAAAAAAAACTGGATGAAGAAAACTGAAAACATCTTTAAGAGCATTTCAATCATCATATAGCACATATTATAATTGGGTTTGTTTGTCAGTGGGTTGCTTGCTACAAGGTTCACATATCGCTTTGTGACCGCGAGGAGGGGTTAGGAGAGAGCCTGGAGATGGAAGGAAGGATAAAAGAGGAACAGATATTCATTAACGTATCTCACCGAGGTAATTTCATTGGGCTGAGCTCCGTGTTTCAACAGCAGGGTGACAATATCAGTATGGCCCTGCTGAGCTGCCTGGTGGAGGGGGGTGTAGCCCACCTGGAGAGAACAAGACAGAGGGAAGCAGACAGACAGGCGCAGGGTCCAGAGTGACGGAGTTAGGGTTAGAATTCAATTAACAGGATAAAAAACTGCTAGATTTTAGGCACAATGGTATAAAATGATGCACAAGACATGCAGATATTTTCTGTGTGATGTAATGTCACAGCCATACAGCTTCAGTAAGAATATTTCACTCAGTGGAATCAGGATGTAGCTTCAATGAGGTGTTGCAACCAGCAGACACAAAGTGTTTATGTGACACTGCTGTAAAGTATGGGGAAAAAAAAACAAAGAAACTTTCTGCACTAAGCATTTTCTGACCACTAGAGGGTGCTGAGAGCTCAAACTTTGGGGATGGAAATGGGGGCTACATCTTTACTGTCACAAGACTCTTCTCCAAGGATTACTTTGTCTCTGACCTCCAGTTTGAAAATGTGATGAAGCTGCAGACTTTCAGCTACATGGTAAGCTGCTCTGAATGAACTGTTTCACTGGCTGCAGTGCTGATTGCAACGAAAGAGCCATTCGTGCGATGGAGCTGAAATTTGGATATATGTGGTGCTGCAGAATGTGCAGTTTCAGAGAAGCTTTGAATGGAGTAGGGAGGAGGTGAGCAGAGATTTAGAAAACTCAAATCAGGAAAAACCCACAGGGTGGCTTTAAATTGTACTGTGGAAGGAAACAACACAGTAATGACTGACATTGGAAGGGGTCCTTTACCATAAAAATGTATGTAACGTTGCTTATTACAGCTTTAAGGGGAAATTTAAGGGAAATTTAAAGGGTAAAAGTGAGTGCATTTCAAACCACAAGCTATGAGGTATCAGTTTGTATAGTGAGAATGTAAGAATAAATACAGTCATTGCCCTTTAAATAAGAATATGCACGTATCTATCTGTGTGTGTGTGTGCGTGTGTGTGTGTGTGTGTTTGTGTGTGTAAGGAGAGTTTACCCTCGTCTTGCTGTTCACATGAGCCTGCTGCTGCAGAAGAAACTTCACCATCTTGATGTTGCCATAGTGACAGGCCACATGAAGGGGTGTGTATCCCATCTGAGAAGAATCACAGGGAGACAGCTGGCTGTTGTTCAATGGCCTCATTATTGCCTCATTACAGACAGCTTGTGTGTGGTGTAAACATGTATAAACATGTATAAACATGATACATCAGAAATTGTCAAAACATGCGCTGGCAGCAAACAATCAAAAAGCTGCTACAGTCAGCGATTCACATCCTGAACGCTGGCATTTAGGCGACAAAACAATACCACGTACAATTACCGAACCCCTGATGTTTCAGAGATATTGACTGGTGAATGTCAGGGGATGATTTTCCTCTAAGATGAATATGACTTGTTTTGTTGCTTGGAGGAAGCCCTATGCATTATTTTAGCGCAGGGGATCCCCCACTATGGGTTTCTCTGTCTCCAGGATGTTTATTCTACTTGAATAGAGAATAAAACCTCACTGCAGTCATGACTCACAGGTGACTCACAGGTAATGGTCACTGTGAAATGAATAAGTTTGCATGGTTGACAAAAACTAAAAATATAGGAGCAAAACAGACATAATCATAAAGATCAAGGCTAGCTTCATCATCTGTACCTTCAAAATAACCTAATTTGCATAAGATGATTGCATGCAGCTTCAACAAATCTTTTTTTTATGTTTGTGTTTTATTATTTTTTCCCCAAATGTTCCTAAATTTTGTTGTTTTTCATGTCTGTTTGTTAGACAGCACCTCCCGGATGTCAACGGCACCCCCATAAAATACGTCAGCATGGGCTATGTCAGCAACTGGGTTACAGAAAACATCAGGCTGAATTAGGTCTCTCTCTCTGTCTGTAACACACACACACACACATATACACACACGCATACATCCTAGAGTTTGCCTACTTTATATACTCTCTAACAAAAGAGAAACCTGAAGTCAGATGCGTTTCTATCCTGGTGCGCTTTATCTGATGAACAAAAGGAAATCTCCCCGCTTTCTGGGTTAACCCAAATACGTCAAATACACTTCCTGTTTATTTGTCCCCAGAACCAAAACCAGACGGGGTGAGGCAGCGTTTCCCCACCTGTGGAACACACTTTCTGCACACCTGAGGACCGCTACAACACTCAGCTCATTTAAATCAGGGCTTCAATCATCATCGTTTGCTGCAGCTTACCAATAAAACACACATGTATCCATCTTTTAATCATAAAGTAAATTTTTTTGCCCATTCTTTCTCAGTGTTTCATTCTTCTTAATGTATTTATATGCCTCTTTAAAGCATTTTGAATTGCTTTCTGCATGAATGGTGCGATACAAATACACTTGCCTTGCCTGTTTGGATGAAAAAAAGTAGGAAAAAAAAAAATGAAAAAAAAAAAAAACACCTATTGTGTCAGTCAGTGTGCCAGCAGAGGCAGTGTGTCTCACCCGAGAAGCAGCGTAAACAGAGGCTCCCTGTTTGACCAGGGTGTCAGCGATGCCGACATGACCCTCCTGGGCCACCAGATGCAGAGGGGTCAGTCCGTTCTGCAAGACATGAGAAGACATGAGCAATTAGTCCTATTTTAATACAACTTTTACAGACGTTATAGAGCTGAGGGAAACAGAAAAGACAGGTGAGGTGATGACAGGATTAACTGGGTTTGGACCCTCAACATCAGGAGCACAGTACCTCACAATCAAACAGAGCACTCCTACCTGTAGTCATTATTTGACCATGAATTCATACTCAAACCAATTCATCAAAATTCCAAACTGTTTTTTTTTTCCAAATGAGAAATGGTGACTTATCAACTGTTAATCGTTCAATGTCAGAAAATGAGCCACAGAGCTGTACCGGTGGTCAAGTGGGGTTTTAACCTTCAGCTCTGTAACCTGTTTTCTGCCTGTTTTTACAGTCCAGTGCTTTTTTTTTTTTTTTTTTTTTTTTTAATCCTCGAGTGACAGCTTACCATGAGCCATGATTAAATCGGTAACACTTTACAATGAGAGTACAACAATTAACGTTAATGGTTAATTAACTGTTAATGATTATTATGACATTTACTAATGTTAATAATATCTACAATAGCCCTTAAATAACATATAAATTAATACCTTTGCATAAACAGCATTAGTGCATGATTCTTAGACACATTAGTTAATGGTTAGTTAACTGTTACTTAATGTTTATTACGGCATTAACGAACGTTAATTGTTGTTATTAAGTGTTACCATTAAACCATATTCACCTTGTAACTTTTCTGCTTTTACATTAACTGAACAATCTATGTAAATTATTAATTATTTGCATGCATCAAAACCAAGATCTCCCATGTGCTCAAATAAAATGTGCACAATGGTAAGTGATTTCTTCTTCCAATTGTGACTTGTTCTACTTAATTGTTGCTTAAATAGACATATATGACATTTTTTTATTCTTTCATTTTATTTTGAAGTGAAGTTTGATACAGTGATCCAAAGCCAAAAGAAAATGTATTTACCCTTGAAAAAAACTCATAAAGGCTTACTGATCTGATAACAAGATTGTTTTTTACATCATTTTTGAAGGTTCAAAGTTTTCATCCAGCAGCCGCGTAAACACAACTCCACACCTTGTTCCCCAGGTTGACATTGGCCTGTTTGGAGATGAGCAGGGCCACCATGTCGGGCCGTCCCTCCTGGGAGGCCAGGTGCAGGGGCGTGATGCCTTGGAGGGACTCCGCGTTGGCCGATGCCCCGTTCTGCAGCAAGCAACTGGCCACCTCCATCTGGTTCTGCTTTGCTGCTATGTGCAGGGGAGTGTAGCCGTTCTGTAGAGGGAAACAAGGACACACACACACACACACATGCAGATAAACAGATAAACAGATGAACAGACAGACAAACAGACTGTTGAGTGGGACTGGGGGGCTCAATCATTGCATTTTCCAGTTGGGTTACTTAAGTGTCTTTGCACAACAGAGTGAAGGAAGAGATTTACAAACTGCAGTGTAGCCACTTTGACTTTTAATTGACCTAAAACCCTTTAAAAAGTGAAGAGTGGGTACTGCTTTCTGGCATATTTGACACATTCACAATGTAAAAAATCAATCATGCATGAGAGTGTTCAGGGGTTAATGTGTTATACATCCTTATTCATCCCATTTTGCAATGCTTGTGTGTGCGTGCATGTGTGTGTGTGTGTGTGTTTGTCTCTTACTCGGGCAGTGCTGTGTGCAGATCCTCCCTTGCTGACCAGGAGTTTAACAACGTCCAGGTTATTGTGATGGACGGCCACATGAAGGGGAGTCAGACCATTCTGAAACACACACACACACACACGCACACACACACAATATCACAATATAAAGCACCCTGTCATGACAAACTCTTATATAGCAAACTCACAGTAAGGACAAGCTATCAGTCATCTGCTACCCTCAAAGCATTTCTGATGGTTCATGCTTTCAGGCTGAATCACTCTAGATACACACACACGCACACACACGCACACACACTTAAACTGCAGGGAACACAGTGTGGACTCTCACCTTCCCAGCTGCGTTGGGGTTCGCTCCTCGCTCCAGCAGCAGCTCAGCCACGTCTACCTTCCCATATTTTGAGGCAACATGGAGGGGAGTGAAGCCTTTCTGCTCAAAAAATAAAATAAAATAAAAATAATAAATAAATGAAATAAAAAATGAGAAATCTGTTTGCCACATTGACCACTGCTGCTGTGCAACCCACTCTCCCCTGCTGGATAAAAACTATGTATTGCCACACAAAACTATGTATTGTTGCAGACAAGCAAAAGGGATTTCTTGTCTCTTTTTTTTTTTAAACCATGCAAGGTGCTCATAACTACTGACAATTACCCAGCAGTGATGAAACTCAAGTGTGAAAGAATGAGAATAAGGGGTAATTTCAAAGATATAAAGCAGGCAGAGCTGCAGTGATTAGTCAGCAGTTAGTTGACATTACATTTTTTTTGATAACTGATGAGTCATTTTGAATAAGTTTTAAGAATAAAATTTTCAAATTGTCTGATTCCAGCTTCTCCAATCAGCAAAAACACATGCAAAGCACGCTGCTGCTGAAAAACAGGATACAGTTCAGTGGTATCAATGCAATATGCACCATCCTTTTGGTATTTAAGTGTATACTGTCGCACCAAGGAAACATGTTTTTTTCTGTCTAATGGTCTCTACACCACCTTGGTCATCTTGGTCTGCTGTGCTGCTCCGTCCAACAAGATCCGAATGGTGTGAACATGCCCTTCACGGGCGGCAATGTGTAAGGGTGTGTGGCCTGCGGTGGTGGCTGAGTCAGGGTTGGCCTTGTGCTCCAGGAGCAGCTTGACGAGCTCCTTGTGGCCCATACGGGCCGCACAGTGTAGGGGTGTCTGGTCATCCTGAACGAAGGGGGAGAAAGAGGTTAAATCATGCTTGCCACAGGAAAAACAGGCTGCACGGATCAGCAGGGAGCGGGCCTATGGGCACAGACGCAACCTTAATAATATATTGGTCAATATCATTGTTGTTTAATATCGCAGCAGTTTCACAGCCTAAACCTAAACGTGAGGACAGTGTGCATTACTCTACATGGTGGATAAAGGACACTTTGGTTGTATTAGGCCCTTGGGATTAAACTGCAGCCTTTGGACTGCCATGCTTATGTAATTAAAGTCTGCATGACCTCCCATTGCTTTTACTTCCTGGAAAACAGAAACACACACATGACACGCTCATTCTAAGCAGGTTTTGAGTGTGTATTGTGTTCACGCTGTAAAAGTATGAAAATGCAGTTTACTCAAGAGTAGACTCAAGTGGATCCCCATTAGCTGAGAGCACATGCAACATCTATTTTTCCTGGGGTCCACACAGTGCCGTGCGTCGTTAAAATAAGAAGTACATGAAAAATCAAAAATAAGCTGAATGCATGTTCTGCGCTTGTTTACTAGCTGTTGAAATCCAAGCTGGAAGGCGACAGAAGATGTCAAGTTATCAAGGTCACATGATGCTGCCGTGGGTGGCAATGCTGCGCTTCCAGTCATCATCACTATCACTCTAATTGCTAAATCACTATATTATGGAAATTAGTTTACAGTAGGTACAGTTTAGTATTTGTATGTAGTATGTTTTTGTAACACAGAGTGTATCTTTATTAGGAAATGATGCTGCACTGGTGGGCTTTAAATAAAAATTACAACGAAGAAAATCTCAACATGTCTCCTCCTCCACCTATCAAATCAAATAAAACTTATTTCTCTGCCTAACTGATGACCTATTGCTCCACACTTTTGAATGATCCTAAGCTAAACGGCTGCAATATCAAGGTAAATGCAATATTTGAGATAGTTCTATGCTATTATTTGTCAACCTGCAGCTACATCTTGCAAAATTAGCTTCGGGACAGGACACCTCTGAAAGTGCGGCTGGTACCTTGGCCTTGGCGTCGACCTGCGCTGTGTTCTGCAGCAGGAACTGAGCCACTTCACAGTGCCCTGCTCTGGACGCCATGTGGAGCGGAGTCTCCACTTTCTGGGTGAGACACACACACACAAAACAAGGCACTCAGACCACAAACAAACACAAAGAGCAGCGTAATGTGTCACTCGACTCAGTACAAACTTCTTCATGAGTATGAGACGTTCATACTCTCACATCTTTTGCACATTATCGGGAAACAATGTCACCTGTTAATCGTTCAGTACTGAGAATGCATAGCATGTCATCCAATAAAGAAAAAAAAGAGCATTTGGAGCATTTTCTCTACCGTTTTTTTTTTTTTTTTTTTTTTTTTTTTTGCATCTACCTTATAAGGATCAAGATTGATGATTCGTGTTTCAGATTAAATTCATATTTTAGTCAAGGAATAACAGTACTGATTTGCTTTTGAATTGGCAAAACCAAAAAATGAATCATGTTATTGTTAACTGTTGATTTTGCAACAGAGAAAAAAAAAAAAAGTCTTATCAAGTTATTCGTTTTCGGATTTAGTCTGAAAGTCATTCTTTTCTTAAAATAAGTGAATAAAATGCGATCATGACACAGCACAGCTTATCTACTTAAGGGTTTTTTTCTTAAGCATGTTAAAATATTTAGCACAAATTTCCACTTGTTTTATTCATGTAAAACTGAAAAAAAAAAAAAAAAAAAAAAAAAAAGCGAGAAACTGATTTCTATGGTGTGAAGTTCGAGTTCTCACCACATTGGAAGCATTGGGTGAAGCCCCTCTTTGGAGGAGGTTCTTCACTATGTTGAGGTGACCCATGAATGATGCTACATGGAGAGGAGTGAGACCAGACTGTACACACACACACACACACACACACACACACACACACACACACACACACACAGGAAAAACAGAAAGAAAGGGTCATCAGGCTTCACCATTTTAGCCACCATTTTAATAGCAAAGTGAAAGGCTAACTCATTAATCACATCTGATGTATTGATCCTAATTCTATCAATATTATTGCCAGGGCTTGGAACTTGACTGATTATTCTAGTTTAATCCCATATCTGACACTGTTTGGGTCAAGTTATGTGTCGAGTAGAGGTTTTATTGATAAAGATGCCTTTAATCACAATTTATTCATTACCTCTAAACCATCTGGACCACAGCTTTTTTTTTTTTTTTTAATTTTAGATTAATTTAGTTTCTGTTTAAAACTAAATTACACTGTTTACTTTTAATGTCACATTTTCTTTTGCAGTGGTGGCAATTTCCTCTCCATGGCGATGCACCAATGCTAAATGAATACAAAGGAAATGCTGAATAATCTCCACTTACAATTAAATTTTATCATCCATTTTTGAAATTGTAATGAATCATTTTGACAAAGGAAAGTTACGCTGCATCTGCTTACAACAACATTGTCCATTTATGAGACACTTACAGTTCTCTTAAAAAAACATCACCACACCTCACAGCGATGTCCAGGGAACAGGGTATATATGAATTTAATGTTTTTATTGTCATTTCTGTTCGCTAAACAAGTTTCAACACTGAAACAGATTGACTTCTGATGTGCAGAGAGGAGGTAATATTTGCACATCCTTTTCTGTCGCCGCAGCATCATCCTCTCACCTCTGTGACGGCTTCTAACGAGGCAGAGTGCTTCAGCAGCAGGTCCATGGAGCGCATGTGGTTCTTCTTACAGGCAATATGGAGAGGAGTGAAGCCATTCTGGACACACAACGAAAACGGTGCAGAGTTAGAACATGTGTCTCCAGTCCTGATGCTGGAATCACAAGCTTTCTTCTTTAATTTTGTATAGTATTTTATTGGCATTATGTGCAACATCAGCAGCTACAGCTACATCATGCCAGTGTCAATTTTGTTGACGAAAAACTGCGACGAAAAATATTCAGTGTCAGTGTGTCAAGGGTCAGTGACATTTTTACAAAATCGAAAATGAATGGAAAACTAGAGCAAAATTGAACCTTACTGACAAAAACTATGATGAAATATAACATTTCTGCCAACAAATAAAAACAAGATGAAAATATATATAGATAAATAAACATAAAATAACCCTTTGCATTAGTTTGTAAGGGATTTCAGGCACACAAAAGTGCAAACCACTGGATAACACAGACCTAACTAATGTTAACTGAACGTTATGTGATGCATTTGTGCAGCTATGTCTTTGCTTTTGCGAGGAAAAAATAACAGGCATACGGGAAAAGCGTGGCTACCAGGACTGACCCATTAGAGCAGTAAAGGACACATCCTTCCATCCTTTTAAGGAAACGTTTGTGCAGGATAATCCCATAATTCCAACTTTGTTTGTACCATACCGAAACTTGCTTAGCATGGCTGGTAGTCATTCTGCCAGAAGTCAACATCAACATGAGCGGTAGCAAATGTTACATGTATGTTGCATTATGATAAAATCTGTTTTTGCAAGAGTCGTGATTACCACATAAACTGGTGACACAGCACTACATTAGGCATGTGGCATTTCTTTGTTATGTTGCCTAAATTGTTCCAACGTTTTTGGATAAAACTGGCTCCTAATGAGGAACGTCTCTTGGTACCAAGGCGACAGGCCATCTCTTTGATCTCGTCGCCCTGTAAACTGATCAAATAATGAAAATGAGACACTGACCAGTGCTCTTGCATTGGCTTTGGCCCCCTTGTCCAGCAGGACTTTGGCCATGCGATGGTGCCCGCAGTGGGCCGCTACATGAAGAGGGGTCAGATGGTCCAGTGTGATATCATCAATCTCGGCGTTGTATTGGAGTAGCTGCCTGACGCAGTCCATGTGATCCCCCTGGGCTGCCATGTGGATTGGTGACAGACCATTCTGTAAGAGTTGGGAGGGGGCAGAAGGAGGGAAGAGATTTTGAAAGAGGGAGAGAAAGAGGGAAAGGCAAAGACGGGGAGAGAATAAAGGAAAGAGGGAGACGAGGAGGAAGAGCAGGAGAGATGCATGGACACAACGGAGGGATGGATGATGAAAGGGGGAATTGAAATAGGAGAACAGATGGACAGAGAAGAGGCAGGGAGAGAGGGAGAGGGAGGGAGACAACACAACAGAGGGAAAGACAAAGAGCTAAATATGGTTTTCTGTTCCTCATTTTAGCGCTTAATCGGGTCTACTTCACACGCCTGGCTCTGTGTGTATGGATGGGAATTGGGCTTGACAACCGCTAGCTGATGCACGGTGATAAAACTTAAAATATGGGGCCAAAGCCTGTTTTTCATTCATGGAAGCCGTCTCAGTTTCACTCTCAATTTGCCTGTGTAAGCATACAGCACATGATTGACTCCAGTTAATAACTTAAGTAGTTAGCCTCAGGATACTAATATGAACGAGGCGTGAGCGAGGCAGGGGCTGCAGAGGGAATATAATCCAGTAGATACTAAAATAACTTGTGAATAACACAGGCAGTCAGCGGGGATGCTTGTGGCAAGGATCACTGCTAGGCGTGCAAATTGGAGGCTGAAGTGGCTCGGAGTTGCTGAGTTCTCCAGTGTGTTGGGTTCAAAAAGGCTTGATCATCACCGCCTTCACCTGGACCTCAGCCAGGGCGTCATGGTGCCCAAGTTTTGAAGGAAAGGCTTTCAAACATTGAATTCCTGATGGCCTTGAATATATTCTTAATGAATTAACCACAGATTTGAATGGTGGTCAGTTGATGCAAATTGCTTCAAAACATAAAAAATTTTACAGGAGCTGCATCCTGACATTCAATTCATTGATCTACCTTGGTCTTCGCCTGGATGGGGGCACCCTGGTCCAGCAGGATCTCGATGATGCGGACATGACCGTTCCTGGCCGCGCAGTGGAGAGGCGTCAGCTCATCCTGGAAAAGAGGGAAAGAAATTAGAAAGGTGTGAAACAAGATGACGAACAGAGATGGGAAAAGCGGCAGGGAGAAGGAGAAAAAGAAGACGGACGAGGAGCATGAGCAGCAGGAAGGCGTTAAGCGCGCCGAAACCGACAAAATCACTCGAGAAGTGTCAATGAGTTCGACTGTAGACAAAACACCGCGGAGTGCACAGCACAGCGGGACAGCGCAGAGCCGAGCGGGACGGAAAACAAACTCAGGAGTGACGTTCAGTCCATTACCTTCGTTTTGGCATCAATCTGCGCCCCTCTGTCCAGCAGGAGTCTAACCATGATCACATTGCCTCTCCTGGAGGCTATATGAAGAGGCGTGATGCCATTCTGGAGAAGCAGAGAAATGAGTCACCTCAGTGTCCAACAGCAAGTTTCCAAACTGCATTCTCACACAAATAAAGAAACAAATGAAATTAAAAACTGAACAACTAAATAATTCATTTTGATTATGAATATTCTTTACATTTCTAAATGTCTATATTAATAATAATACAGAACTATAAGTTTGAAAACTGAAACTGATGAGCATTAACATACACTGACATGGCCACGAACGGGAGATAAATATCAAAGATATCATCACTTTTCCAGATCAGATAAAACTCCACTTTACAGTTTACATGAAAGTTTGTCACATATCAACTGTCCAGAAACACCAAAATGAAGAGTATAGTTATACAGAAGCCATACTAATAAAATAAATGAAAAAAGTCCATTATCTTTTTTTTGTTTGTTTTTAAGTATTTAACCTTATAGATTAATAATCTATTTTTCAAAGGAGTCCAGGCCTAGATGAGCAGCAGCGTGAGAACTATCAAACAAAAGCCAAATTGCAAAATCCTCAAAATATATTGTGTAATACGCATCAATAAAAGGGATCTAACTGAAGCTCAGACAGCCTGCGGTCTCATTGTGAAAGTCCTTCAACAATGACTTTAAAAACTCCAAGGGGAACCAATTTATCACGCTTAAAAACCTCTGGCAACTTGTTCCAAGCACTGGAGGCAGCACATTTAAAAGCTTCTGGCATACCCCCCAACCCCAAACACACACATGCACACACACACACACACACACACACAGAAACACACACGTTTCAGACAACAATGTTCTATCAGCACACCGATCGTGTCTTCAAGGTGTAATGATTGATCCTGGCAGATCACAGAGGAGATAAACTGACCTTGGGGGTGAAGTTGACGTTGGCTCCTCTGTTAAGCAGCAGCTGGGCCACACTCAGGTTCTCATAGTGGGCTGCAATGTGGAGAGGAGTGAACCCAGTCTGCAGAGAGAGAGAGAGAGAGAGGGACAGAGAGAGAGGCAGGAGGAGAATAAAATAAGGATAATTACACTCTATTTATATTGCACTTTAAAGTAGAAGGTAACAAACTGCTCGACACAAAAGCAGCTCAAAAGGAGGGAGAGGCAGAGCAACAGCCACACAATAAGATAAAAAAGATCTCATAATTATATATTTTTTGCTTGATGTGTATTTTCATACTAAATACTTTGCTTATTGAGTAAGCTATGACACCTTACTGCATCCTCTGGATCAACCAAATTTGTATAATCCAGTCACTGCTGCTGTTATTTGTCTCGGTCAACACGGTGGCCTCTGCATGTTGAGTCTAACTGAGTGGTGATGTTGATGCACACGGACGCGGCCGGCGCGTACCTTGCTGAGAACGTCAGGGTTGGGGTCGTTCTGCAGCAGCACGGCGGCCGTGCGCGTGTCGTCGTTGCGCGCGGCGATGTGCAGCGCGGGGAGCCGGACTTTGCCCTTGGTGCCGTGGTTGATGAGCAGCGCGACGACGTTTTCGTGGCCCTGCTGGAGGGCCACGGCCAGAGGAGTGAAGCCATCCTGAGGACGGGGAGGAGAGGCAATTGACGGACAAGAGAGAGGGGGGGGGGAATAGGGGAGTTAAGAGTTGTGGGGGAGGAAAGCCGACAATCGATGAAGGGATTAAGAGGGATGGAGGTGGGAAGAGGCAGAAAAAAAAACAATCAGAGAGGCAGTTTGGGAATGAGGATGTAAAGCAGAGGATGGATGGAAAGGCGGAGAGGGAGACAGAGAATTTGATATCATGTAAGATGATATTGTTTGAACAGACACAGAGAGGGTGGAAATGTACTGGATCACATTTGTCCATTCGACTGGCATCAGGACAGCATTGAGAAGCCCTGTTCCTGTTCATTTTCAATGGTAAAATTCCATGCTTTGGTAGATCTGACTTGTTGGATTACAGATTTCCCGCTCACTGTTCTAGACCTTTTACACCAAGCCGCTGATATTGGTATTACTAATAAATGTTTTGATGCTTTTTGATGCTTTTCCACATGTTCAAAGACCTGGAAACTGTCAAAACCGTCTTCCATCCATTCCAAGTGAAGACTATTGAAGAATTGGAAATTATATGTCACAAGATCACAGCTATAACTCTATTTAACCCTTTTCACGAAGAGTCCAAATCTGACCAAAGTGGTAGAAGGCAAACAATAAAGTTTAGCCGTGACCCACTCGGTTGAACTTTTTGTGCTACTTTACATTGATTCATTTTGATTGGGTGTCATTTAATTAACTGACTGTATGTGATTTGAGTTGATAATTGCACGCTCAGCACCGATTGCACATTCCTAACCCTCTTTTGCCAAGATTTCTCTCATTTTTTTCCTGTTTTTGTCCCTTTTTTTGAGTATTTTTCTTGCCCGTTATGAGGATTTACGTCAACGGGTGTTGTTATTCCTTTTTTTGCTCCCTACAAGCTGTTGGGGATGGGACGATATGCTTATCTCCCACTTCCCGATGCAACTTTTCCACATGCATCATTGAAATATACAGGAGAGTACACCCACTTCCTTTTTAGCAATCTGCCATCATACTTAGGCAGTGTACCCACCTCATTAACTATCACTAAAGTCCTGATAAAATGACACGAAAAGAGGCATATGACTACCCGAAATAGCTTCTGCAGAGCTCACGAAAACCCTTCAGCAGGAGAGGCTCCTTACCTCTGTTGGGAGACTCTGATTGGCGCCGTTCTCCAGCAGGAACTTGACTACCTCTATGTGATTCTCCTGCGCTGCCATGTAGAGAGGACTGAACCCTTTCTGTTAGGACACACATACATTATGCAGAGTTATACACACAAAATCAGCACAGCGTCCCACGCACACACCCCAACACACACCCATGAGTCTTTTCGGACACACAAAGCCACAAATGTAGATGTGTATGAAGTGAAAATGTACAGAATCCGCTTCTTTTTACAAGAAACTCTTTAGTGCATGTGTGTGTGGCATGTGAACGTACATTTGTGCACACACGCACATGGACACACGTACTTAGCACACAAACACACACACCTACACTTGTAATGACTCACCTGTGACTGGGCATTAACGTTGGCACCATAGTTGACAAGCTCAGCCACCACTTTCTCCTGGCCTGCCAACGCAGCGATATGGAGGGCAGTGTTCCCTTTCTGGAGGTCACACACACACACACACACACACACACACACACACACACACAAACAGAGGGAGAGAGAGGGAAGTGGTGAGTAAGTGAGAGGCAAATGAGTGCAGCCTAATGACCTAGATCTCTACTTAAAAGTGCTCACCAATGAATAACTTCTGTATTGACTGAAGTGATACAAGCAATACTTTTACATGTCAGACATTTAGCTGGAGTTCTCTCCAGGGTGGCATAAATTTACAAATTCAAATAACTTAAGGTGTAATTCCGGTTACTTTCAACTCGGGTTTTATTTTCTTAGTTTTTTTGACATCATGCTTAGGATTAAGGATTTTATTAGAGCCTCCATGAGCTGATGCAGCTCCATCAGCTGCTCGACAGTGAATGACTGAGTTGAAAATGTCATCAGTTACTTCGGTGTTGAACGTGAAAACCTGCAGGTCACCACGAGCACTGCTGTGCAGCACACACACACACACACACACACACACACACACACACACGGGGCCAATGGACAATATCCAATAATTGAATCCAAAATCCTGTCAACACGCATAACTGACAGACAGTAAGATAGGTATTAGCTATTACAGGGGTTGGTAACGGTGTTATACATGTGTGTGTGTGTGTGTGTCAAATAGTTTATATAATTCATATTCAAATTCGATAGCAGAGAGATGAATAAACAGAGTAGCAGATACCTTGGTGGTGGTTTCCAACACAATGCCAGAGTGTAGTAGTTCCAGGACCATTTTGACGTGACCTTCTTTAGAGGCCAGGTGTAACCCGTTGAGACCATTCTAGAAAAAAATAAATAAACACACAAATACACAAATAAATAAACAGATAAATAAGTAAAAACAGAGGGATTTAGATATATAGGATTGTGATTCCAAAGATGCATAATTCTCTGAAAAGGAGACATCTACCCATGTTAAATGAGTAACAGATCATTATTATTATGACAAAATTAGTTAATTAGTATTTTAAAGACTGAGTCATTTCAAATATTTTTTTTTAAGTAAGATGAATATTGAGCTTTTGAGGGTTTTTTTTTTTTTTTCTGCAGTTGCGAGTCTTTTGTCAGAAACAGTAATCGCCAGAGTTCACAGTTCATTCACAGTTCACACTTCATATTAACTGAAGTGTAATGAAACACCTCTTGGGGCTACTTATCGAGTTAAGCTGTGCTCTTGCATCACTCAGTGTAATAACACTCGAGACCCGGGAGGAGCAACACATTCTGCTCTCCCAAAAACCCACAGTTCATTCAAAGGGAATATGAATCGGACGGGTCACTGATCAAGCACCTAAACACACTGATATTTTATGATGGTTATGTTGTGTAGACAGCAGTTTATACCAGTTGTCCAAACTGTGCACCCGTATATCGCAGACTTTCAGATCCATGGACTTCACTCTTTTAATCTTGGACCAGTTTAATAATAATGGAAAACCGTATTCATCATGTAAAAACCCAAAAGAAGTAGGATACTGTTGGCCATTCTTTACTTTGTTCTTATATTGGCCCTAATTGCGGTAGTTTTGACTATAGCCATGCTACAATCAATGATCCTTGAGATACTGTATGAAGCAAATAATTAGCTTTTAATGTAGTTGACGCCTACTTTTAGTCATGTGAATCAAAGAGTTATGTTTTTGAGCCCT
Organism: Myripristis murdjan; assembly: GCF_902150065.1. NCBI lineage: Eukaryota > Metazoa > Chordata > Actinopteri > Holocentriformes > Holocentridae > Myripristis > Myripristis murdjan. The sequence continues at coordinate 7,412,498 of NC_043991.1, read as the reverse complement.
GCCATCCCTGTGGTTGCCACTCAGAAATTAACATCACATCATTTTCAGGAGCAATCCGTCTCAATTTACTGATGAAATTTACTGATGAGTAAACGGAACAGGCCGCGCGCGTCGGTGTCGTGCTCTTATGAACCCCTCAAAATGTGTCAGGTTTCCTCCGGCTATACAGAACTTCACTTGTCTAGTCGTCTCTAAAAATAACTGTCTGAAAAACCCACAGCGGCAACAGAGAAACTCAGATGTTGCAAAATGCACCGCACGCACTCTGAAGCCCACAGAGGAGTGGACAGACAGTCTGTCTACCTGTCTGTCTGACTGACTGTGTGTCTGACCATCTATCTGTCTGTCTGTCTGACTGTCTGACTGCCTGTCTGTCTGACTGTCTGCCTGTCTGTCTGTCTGTCTGTCTGACTGGCTGTATGTTGTATCGGTACAGTTTGTACAGTTTGTGCTCCAACCTGCCTGCTGTAACCGATGTGGCCACCAGGTGTCTCAGTGAGCCACACGGGTCTAAACCTTGCCTTCATACTGCAGTGTCACTCAATTGTAATGGGTAACACACTCCCTCTGTGCGCATGCGCAGAGTGAGGGGGGGACACGCGTGAATACACACACACACACACACACACACACACACACACGGACACAAACAAACAACACACACATGGATGAAGCACTTTCATATGATTCACACAAATAAAACTGCACCGTAAATGCCTGTGCACATGACCCCCAACACAAACACACATTCCCACACACATTGACATGTGCAAGCATGGGTGCGCAGACACACACACACACACAGACACACACACACACAACAATGGTTTATAGACAGATATAAAGATACATAGAAAAGCACTAACAGGAGCCGCAGCACAATAGCAAGGACAGGTGACTGCAGTGAAACCACATGAATCACACAGAAAAACACCATGTCTGCCCTTGACTCAGTTCTCAGTGTGAAGCCAGTCATATGACTCCAAACAATAGCCTCTTGTGTCTTATTTCTGCCACACACAAAACTGGAAAGACAGAAAGAAAGAAAGAAAGAAAGAAAGAACTGAGAAACTATATCAGCATGAAAAGTTAAATCATCACAGTGTGTGGTATCAGTAGAAAAGCTACAAGAACAGGATACTTACAGGCCTTTACTTGATCAATTACACTGCTATCTTTGAGAAAGCAATGCATAGCAATGCAATACTGTACATTATATCAATACTCATTACCTCGTTAGTTGAAGTGATATAGTGGATGTTGCATGCCCGGACTCCAACACTGATGTAACTAATGACCCTAAAAAAATGTGCAAAATATAAATTTCCTAGTAGCGCAATGGCCATCTATCTCTGTATGTGTCTGTTTGTGTGTGCATGTGTGTGTGAGTGTGTACTTGCATGAATGGCATAACACTGACTGAGGGAGCTGGATGCACAGTGGTAGAGTTTTTATCTGTGTGTAAAAGCTCCTGTCCATTCATTCACCAGCACTCCCACTCATGGCAACCGTCCTTAACAACAGAGTGATACGACAGCAGTGGAGTGAGTATATACAGGATACAGTCATACAGTCAGTCAGAGAAGCTATAAAAGAGACACTGACTGAAAAATGTGGCATTTCAAATTGTGTGTGCTTAGATCTTGTGATGTTGTAAAGGCCTTGAAAGTTTTCTCATTAAATTATATACACCAGGGATCAGCAACCTTAGGCATGTGTGCTACCATTGGCATGCAGTCATTTAACCAATGGCACACTAACAAGAAGTATACAACAAAGGATTTAAAAAAAAATAGATTAGATTTACATTTTTTGATCCCCCAAAGGCTAAACTCAAAATGACACAGCAGCAAGTTAACATCAAAGCCTGAAATACAATAAAAAGGTAGGAATAGGGAATAAAACAGGAATAGGAATAAGGAATAGGAAATGTTGAAGAGCCTTCACATCTGAATGGCAAATTAGCCTTCCTCTTGCACAACCATTGGCCGCTGTTTTATTTAGCTTTATTTGGAGTGATTGATGGTACAACCTCCTCCTCAAATCATGTCGGTCATATCAGTTGGGGCTCAGTAAACGATGACAGCCCTGAGAGCTAAGAAAGCTAAAGTAAAGGTTCAGAGGAGAGAGGCGACTTGTGTACTTTATGCTCTGAAAATGCTGTCTGCCCAACGCCGGGTGTTAAACACCGTTTCGAGACAAAACACGAGAAAAACTTTCAAGGATGAGGCAGACAACACAGAATCCAGGTACAGGAAGCAAGTCAAAGTTGTTGTTTTTTTTGATACTCATCCTCCAATAACAGCACCAATATCCTAAAAGTCTGTTGTTGCTATGCACGTTGCCTGTGGATGGAAGACAATTACAGATCCACTGGAAATTTTGATTATCATGTGGTGTCATAATTGAACTTAAATGTCGATATGGCACACTGATTAACAAGAAAATTTAAAACTGTATCAAAAAGGCTGCTGATTCCTGATATACACAGCATCTCTCTCTCCCTCTCTCTCTCTCTCTCTTTCTCGATCTCTCTCACTCGTTCCCTCCCTGCTGACACATGCACACGCACACATACATAAATGGCCACTGCACGAATGCAACATCTGCAACATGTATCAGTGTAACTAGATAATAAGTATTGATATAATGCTATAATATAATCCACAAGGTCAGATGAACTTTCTCTTTGATCTCCTGCATTGCATAAACAAATCAGTGGCAGCAAGTGGCCCCGGTAACGCAGTCAGCGGAGAAAGCTGCTGACTGGCCGGGGGAATCACAGGAAACACTTTCCTTCTCTTAAAAAGCTGCACCTGGGCCTGAATATATTTGGTAGCTGGGTTAAGGCACACGAGCTCACGATGCATCATGAGGCTTTCCCCACTTACAAAAAATATCACCCAGACCAGCACAGCCTGAAATTTCTCTGGAGAAACGTAAGCAGCACAAGCACCAAGGCTCTGTCACACTGGCCCGCTGCTCTTGTCTATGTGTCCAGCAGCTTTATTTTCATAATTTTCTTAGTAATAAAAACTTCATTGTCCTTATGACTAACTTCACTGAAAGCTGCGTTTCTGTTGGTGACTCTGACCCGGGTCTGAGTTCTGTGTGAAGATGTCGGGAGAGGCCAAATAACCCTGACCCACCTTATAACCGAGGAGAAACACCAGAACTGACCCCGGTGGAAATATGGTCACCATGGTAACATGTGCAAGGTGTGTCTTGGGATAATAGCAACAACAACAAAAAAAAAAAACACTAAACTGCCCTCTACTTAAGATTATGTTCAAAAATATTAATAAAAAAAAAAAAAAAAAATCAAAGATAACTCTAAAAAGACTTTGATTCTGTTCAGGCGGTTTAGTTGACAAAACTAGAAATAATAAACGTATTAACATATCACACAATAATTATCCTCACTCCTGAATAAGATACTGTTTTTTGCAAATCCAACAATATGAAGATGATCAAACTAGGCAAGTGATGGATCAGGTGGATAAGGATAAAGTGGTGTGTGTGTCTGTGGCAGACGTGCTCCTCCGATCCAACCGTGGCTCCAGCTGTTTGCACAGGTAGCCAGATGTTTCTCTTCATTCTTAAGTTGCCAGTAACCCCGTCCTTGTCATTACAAGTTCCAAGAATAACATCCCACCTCCAGCTGTGTGTGTTCGGGACCAAATTGTGCACTCCATTGTATCAGCCTTTAAAGCCGTGCCTGCCGCTATAACAGAGTTGCAGTGCTATTGCTGGCAATTTGTGGCCTTCTGATCCGTCTGTCCCAGGGCACGAGCAATAAGCAGCTTCATGACCTAAAGCAGAGACGCTGCATCTGGCATACCAAATACTGTCATTTTTGGACACCGGCTAGCTTACTAGTCAAGCTTGCTCAATATAACTATGGAGAAACTTGGCATCTTGTGCACCGGTATCTGCTCAGTGGTGGAAGAAATATAAAAATACAAACAAATGTGTGTGAGGACACCTAAAATAAAGGTTATCTGGGGATATACACATGCAGATGAGGACTCCAATGCAAAGGCAGTTGCTTGCAGGAGGATCTGTTTCGGGAATTAATCATGTGTCACTACTGCAAGCGTAGAAACCAAGACACCCAGCGCCTCACATTTCCAACCACCACGCCTTGTGTTCGGTGTTTCTCATTTACACACAGCTCAAAGTATTTTACAGCATAGTTATTACAGCTGGAAATATTTAAAGTTTTGTGCTCAAGGCGTCTTGTGGGTCCTTGTCATTCTGTCTAATCAGCTTGGACTTATTGGTTGCAGTGTTAATCGGTGCAGACAGAGTGTCCGTGTAGTCAAACATAGATGGTCCCGTCCTGAAGAAACATGCAACCGAGGACACCAGATCTACCTCGCTGCTTACAGCCTGCAAGCAAAACCTTTTTTTTTTTTTTTTTTTTTTTTTTTCTGAATGCACACTAAAGAGGAAACTGATGCTGAACTGTGTGCTGGACTGTGAAAAGTTCTACCCTCAGACGGTCCTACACTATTATAAATCATCATTCTGTGTACTCCAGGGGTTATTTTATTACTAAATGTTATTGATTGATTATTTTTTAATGCAACCTACCTCAGGCAACATCTACTTGTACTTCAACTGCTGATTTCCTACATTTCCCAGAATGCCCTTTGACATCCCAAAGTGTTAAGATTCATGTTCACTTTTGTCTTGGAAGATGTCTTCACATGGTGTTACATGGTGTAACAAAAACACAAACACACACACACATACACTCAAAGAATGAAAATGTCTTACTTGATTGGCGGTGTTGATGTCGATTCCGTTCTTGATGTGATCCAGCGCCTTGTCCAGGTTCCCTGAACGGGCCGCACGCAGAAAGCTGGTGGCTGCATCCGCCTGTAATGAGCGGGGGAAAGAGGTGAATTACAGACAGTACAGGAGGAGAGTGGGAGTGAGGAGAAGAGGTGCAAAGAATCTCAGTTTTTGTAGATCGACAGGGTTTTCTGGAGGCGTCAAAACTGAAGATGTGATACTGTTCAGCATCAGAACTCTCTCAACCCATGAACCAGAAGTAATCCCCACTGACAAATTAAAAAAAAAAAAAAAACAGCTAGGGTATACACAACACAAATGCACAACACACTGTGTAAAAAAGACCACTCTGGAGTTGCTGTAAAGTTGCTGTTTTCACTTTGACAGAGCTAGGCTAATGACTCCCATAGACTTCAAGTCTTTATGCTAAGCTAACACAAAATGATACCCATTAGGAGCCGATCCACTGGACGCACAGAGGTGGAAATGGTACCGAACATCTTGTCTCAGTCTGGCTAACTCAGAAAAATGATATTTTGCCCAAAATGCTGGAGCATTCCTTTCAGGCCTCATTAGCCCCTTTCCCCCCCAGCAAGGTTAGCCATGGCTTACTCATTAGTCATAACGCTTCATTTCCCCCAGAGCACAAATAAATCCACTCCTTTCTCATTTTCACGCCTCTATTATGATTACTAAGCTAGTATATGGTGTGATATCGAAAAACAGCGTGTTAGATATATGTAGAGGGTCTGCTGTGGAAAAGAGGCTAGTTTGAGGTTGCACTCAAGTTCCCTAATCAAGTTACCCATCATCCTCTGTCATTATATAGCAAATTCTGCATTACATTTGTCGACTCTCTTGCCTTCTGTAACAAGCTAAAAATGTCTGACTTTCTGCTAAGTGTTGAGCTTCGCCCACTCCGAGCGTTTGGCAGACGTCCACAGCCGAGCGTGCTCCGACACGAGCCTCGCTGTCTGCCCGTCTGATCTCAGAGGAAAGCTCAAGTGGATGGAGTAAATATATGTGTGTTTGCGCGCCCACCTACGGATTTCATTCATCAGCCAATAGTGTAATACGGCTGACCCGCAGACTGAGATGCTTCCTATGCCCTGAGGAAAAAAAATACTACGCAGTGTACTGTGCTCTTGACTCTGCCTCCACTCCTGTCTCAGGCAAAGTGATGTATCTGTTCGAGGTGTTATTCTCAAGTGGGTTCATTATGCTGAATTGCTGAGAGATATGCCTGCCCTTTTCATATAACAGAGACGTTTTTTTTTTTTTCCTCCTTCTTCTTCTTCTTCTTCTTCTTTCCTGGTCTCATCTCATTTCATATCTGTGCTAATGCATCATGAGACGGTGTTATTTGTCCCGGAGAGCCACGCAGTCCATTAGGTTTTATCCAAAAAAACACAACCCCTCACAGTCCACCCTTTTAACTGATAAGTCTCACTTTTCCTCTAAATTATATTCTTGTATCGCTCGTTTTGTTTTCCTTTTGCACCTGTATCTGCTCTCCAGTTTTCTTTTCTCAAAATGTCTAAGGACCCCCCTCTCCCCCCACCCCCACCCATCCTTGGCTATGAAGCTCCTTTGATCTCCTGCTGAGTTAAATCCCATTCTTAGGGGCATAAACAACCCCTTCCCTTTCTTTTCCTTTGACAACACACAGTCTCTCCCTTTCTCCATCCCATATTTCCTCAGCGACTCGGGGTGGACGTGGGGATTTGGAACAGCAGTCAACTTATTTCTGAGAACCACTGTTATGTAAATGCAATGCCTTATTTTGTTAGAATATTGTAAATAAGGCTGATCATATACATATATTACAGTATATTACAGATTTTTAACATTCAGTGTTAGGGTTGATACTTATTATCTCCAAAAGGGAAGACTGCAATAAAAAAAAAAAAAAAAAAAAAAAAAGCTTAACTAATTTTATGTGGACTTTTTTAGTATTTCCTTTAGCACACAGGTGCAGCAGAAATGACAGCACTCCCTCTCAGACACGTTATCCGCTGTATATTATTCAGTCTATAATATGGACATACATGTATTGCTATAGGAGTGAATCAAGTTGCTACAACAAATTCACAGATATTTGACGACTGAACAAGTGAAGAAGCCGGATTTGACTGCCCTTTCAGTCAGACGTGCTTATATTTCCAATTAATTTTCGTTTCTCATTCTTTAATGTAATTTCTTCTATTTCTTCTTCCCACACACATTTCCACACCTCCACACCCACTCCCCTGTGCTTCCCACCACTAAGTGGCAGTCGGAGTGGTAATGCGATCTGTGGAGCATCTCATCTGTCTGCTTTCCGCTCGGCCCTCAGCTTGTTGTGTGAGTGAGAGAAAGAGAGAGAGAGACAGAGCTGATAGAAAGTCAATGTCACTGACAAAAGCCTTTCTAACATAACAACCCATTTGTGCAACTGCTCTTATGAACAAATACATTTTAAACGTGATATGCACCAATTGACAAAGTGGTGCATTGGTTTACAAAATAATAGCCTTCAAGTTGATACAGTCAATGTTTTTTCCCTGTATCTTTCTATACTGGACCAGCAATACACTGTGTACACCGTGTGTGTGTGTGTGTGTGTGTGTGTACATAGCATTGATTGCATGCATCCTTTATGCATGTGTCTCCACAAGGCTCCACACCACTGGCATATAAATCATCTTGCTATGTGCATTTATCCTCCACAGAGTCTACTTGTTGATCAGTACATGAGGGGAGGAGACTGAGTTGATAAATGTGCAGGTCAAGTTTGAGTGTGTGTGTGTGTGTGTGTGTGTGTGTGTGTGTGTGTGTGTCTGCCTGCCCAGGAACCATGAGCCAATCATGTTTTGCAGTTCCTTGCCTGGCTGTGCGACGTGCTGAGAGGCTGAAATCCATTTACCTTCACGCACCCCACTCCCTACACACACACACACACACACACACACACACACACACACACGCACAAAACCAGCCAATCAACCCCGCCTCTCCCCGCTTCCCTACATCCTCCCCACTCTACATGTTGACTGATTAAAACTGCACTGCTGCTCCTACAGTTTCACTTGTTTTTCATTTTAAAGTTTCATGTAGTAATCACAATGTTTTTATTATTGGTTTAATCTCATTTGCACATCACATTGCTCTGTTTTATCGTTGTGTTTTATCACCTAATGCAGCGGAAAGTCACCGGGTTAGATTCCCTAATTGGCAAAATCTTTTTAGAGTATGTAAACACGACCTGCTCGCCTCTCCCTCAGCAACTCCTGTCAAGCTGCTCACGGCTCCAGCTTAGCGATGGATCTCAAAGTAGAGTCCAGGGACCCTCAGAAGGCCTTGTGGGATTTACACGAGGTCCACAGCAAATCCCTACAATTTCCTTTAAGCATATGTATGAGATTGATTCACAGGTTTGACTCTCAGCTGCATTTCAGTGTCTCTCCATGTGCATGCAGTGGGAACAGCTATACAATTTATTACTAAACCAACAAAAAAAAAAAAAAATCATAAAATGCCTGTTGTTTAAAATCTGTGTGAACTGGGGGTTTTCAGCAACAAAACATTTGAGAACATCTTCCTGCCATGCAAATAAGAAATGAATTAATTAAGGCCGCAAAAGACACAGAAACTGATTATCGTGCTGACTGGAAACCGTGCATGGTGACAAAATGATCTGATGGTGCGAGATGTTGTGTCATTTTATTAAAGGCCAAGTCAAATTAAAAGAGACCATTCAGTTTGATATGCCAGTGTGTAGCATGTTTTCTGCTGTTTAAACAAATTCACACAAAGATACACACTGATCTCTACATTCAGTAATTTTTTTTTTTTTTTTTTTTGCTGTTGTTGTCATTGAAACTGAAGGGATTACATGCTATATTTAAGACTGGCCAGTATGAACAAAATCAAATATCACAAATTGTTTGATTGAATACCTTAATATCAATATGACTACTGACGCTTTCACAAAATATATACATAATTACATTTTTGATAAACAATCATTAGTCATGTGGAGATGATGGACAAACAGGCAGAGACAAATAATACAACATGATGTCTGATAACTTCAGCAAATCACAGATGATATCTAGTCTGATATCACAATATCGATACAATATTGATATATTGCCCAGCCCTCGCTGTATTGATTGCCGCTGATCTGGTAATTTGATGGTGATGCAAAGTATTAAATTTAATGCATTTTCATTGCAGGTTTAGAGCATCATTTATCGCAGTCTTTGAGTTTGCGTGGATGTATGTGACTCCCACCACACTGCGCCTCCTCCCGTGCGGTTTACTGCATTAGCACATAATCCTACTGCATTTGTATGGCATCTTATCGAGCACATGGAGGGAGGGACACATTTTCATCGACCGTATCTGTGGAAGATCCTCGTGGCCTCTGTGCTTATCTGTCTTGACAGATGAACGGGCTCTCGAAGCACAGGCGAGCGGCTGAGTGGTTGTTTCAGGGTATAAGAGACTTGAGACTGTAACCATTACGTCAGCGGCGCTCAGATTCCTGCAACAGTTTGGAAAATGTACCCAGTGTTTTCAAAAACGACTGTCGCAGTGCCCTCGAGCAAGGCAATTAACCTCCATTTGCTCTCGAGATGGCCCACAGGGGAAGCTGTTGCACTGGACGGCTCTCCAATGCCACCATGCGACTGTGAAGCAGCAATAATAAATAAAAGACTGAAACAAAAATAAAATAAAAGTATGTGTGCATATGTCTGTGTGTTGCACAAGATTATAGCTGCAATATGTTTTTTTTTTCTCTTCTAAGGAAAGAAGAGTTTGAGTTTTTTCACTTTCACGCCCATAGTTAACAACTGAAGAAATATATATATAAGATTGTACATCATAAAAATATAAAAAAGCACATAAATCTACACACACCCTACAGTGCGGATCGGGATGCATATGTTTGTCCAAACTTGACCCGAGCCTTAGATTTTGCTGGTCCTCCATCACCAGGTTACATTTACTGCCTGAAATTGCCTACGTGTTGCCTTCAGTGTCATCATGTAAACTCCACCACTACACATGAAGCTGCCCAGACCAGACAGCAGGTCCATAGTTTTTCACTAAAACATAATTTCTAAATATTTGTCCGAACCCGGGTCGGGTATCCACACTCTCATACACACATGCATATACATACATATACATATGCATATACACCCATATACACACGTACAACCATGCATGTGTTTAAAATGCCATAAAACAGCAATATACAACACAAACACACTAAAAAAAAAGAAACAAACAAACATAAGAAACAAACATATCCCTCTTTTGTTCTATTCAGTGAGGCTAAACCATATAAAACTCAACATCATGTTCATAATTTTAACTGGAAACAGGACAATTTGTGATGTTTGAGAATTTTTTTTTGTATAGCAAAATTTCAAAACTGCATGGTTATGAATGTAAAATTAAAGCTGCTTTCCATTGACATTTTGAGATTGTCAGCCAACAGCAAGGCTATGTGCTGCGGAGTGACTTCCTTTACTCCTGGATGCTATATTGAGGCAAAGCTCCATGTGAAGAATCGTCAGAGCTAAAAAAGACCGAGGTGACTCCACGGTGAAAGTCAAACATGACTTTGGTTCCATGCCAAGAGTGTGACAAGGTCTTACTGACATTAACACACCGCACATAGGCTACACCATGACAGTGAGCACACAGAGCAGTCCATAAAGACCAGCGCATGACTGAATTTCTGACACGCTTGCATGAAAAATGTACCGTAACATAAATGAACACACACATATTACAGAGAAGAGCACATCCCACCACTGCAGAGCACAACGTACACAGAAACAGCACCGGGAAAGCAGAACAAGACTAGAAATTTGCCAGCCAGCCAGGACAACAACAACACTAAAAATCCTCCTGAACGCAGCGCCAGAGAAGCCACAGGCAACATGAAACTGAGAGGAAATATCAAAGAAGCAACAGCAAAACAAAACCACCACCATCACACTGCAAAAAGTCTGTCTAACAAGTCATTTAACCGTTTTTTTGGGAGGGAAATCTGCCATTCGGGTGAGATCATTTTAGCCTAATACATCTGAATTTGTTCAAAAATATAATTTTATCTAAGTGCCATCATCTTGGAGCAGCTGGAGGATCCTGCCTTACTTCAAGACATTTTTTTAAGTTGTTCGGGATCCTGGTTTCTCGCAATTTTGTGAAACGAGTAAAATGTCTTTAAAATTCAGATATGGCCCTCAAGCACAAAAAGCGAGAGACACATCCTCACCGCTAAAGTACTGACATATGTGACGTGGAAATAACACAGTGTATTATTATGTAATATCTTCCCCTTCGACTCTGATGACCCAGGTTCAATTCCCAACCCATTCCAGTTAGTTTTAATGAGATTATATAACCATGACTAAATGTTACCTTAACTTAACAAAACTGTACTTGCTTAAATGTAACCATGAGCCAATGTTTTACATGACAATCAGGTAAAAATGCAAAATTTTGTGCCGTTGTCACAAAAAAACAACATTTAGATAGTTGTGCTTGTTATAAGAAAATCTTTAAAATAATTTAGAAACACTACCGGAAGATAGTATATATTCCTGTTTTTAAGAAATATTAGAGATTAAGGCTAATTACAAGACTGACAGACAAGGTCATGTAAGATTTTTTGCAATGTATAAAATGACATACTCACACACATACATACACACACACACACCACTGCAGCTGCTATAGAGAACCCACAGAAAGTACACAGGGTATGCACAAAGATGCATCATGTCTCCTCTTTCATGAAAAAGCCACATTACCCGAGTGTCAGCCGATCGGTCAGAGCCCACACTACTGACCTGATGGACAAGGCAGCGCTGAGCCACATGAGCCTAGAAGACAACACACACACACACACACGGGCAAAACACCAAGACAAGGCTTAATGTTAATGGGAGAGACATACAAGCAGAGAAATGCAAGGGAAAACACACACACATACACAAATAAGCTGTGAGCTGATGATATGAAACATGATGATCCTTGAAATTACAGTCGTACAGATGCAACTCTTGATTCAGAAACTGTCTTCATCACTTACTATTCGATGTGCAGGTCAAACGTTGGAGTTACAAGTGTATCGCTATGTTTTCAAGACTTAGGAAACAGAAAACTCCAGCCCAGTCCCAAGGAAATTTTTTTTTTGTTTCTGCAAACCAAGGATATGTTGAAACATACGTTGATTCTGCAGACTGGGGTGCGAATCCAATGTCAAGTAAAAGCCATGTTTGTTTTTAGCTAATGTTGTCAAGGTAATGTTAGTCAACATTAGCTAATGTTTCTTAATGTTGACCATGACTTTTTCCCTAACTTTAACTACGACGATGAATGGAGTCCTAACCCTAACCATGACCTTTTCCTAACCTTAAACCAAGTAGTTTTGGTCGCATTTGAAAACACACAAATATAGCACGGCAAAACCATGACAACTTGAAAACAATGAAAACCGCGGAAATGTGTGTTACTTCAAGCTTCGCCGTCCAGAATAGGATGCAAAGTTGATATCTAACGAGTTAACAGTCTCGTGACGCTGATGCCGGCCTCACCACATCGGCTATAAGTCTCAATGATGATATGCAACAAATTTATGGTTAAGAAACATCAACATTTCATCATATTTGTTGGTTTGCAGAAAGATAAAATGTTTATGGCATGTCACATTTTATTGTGGTGAACAGGACTGAACACCACAAAAACACTGCGTCTCACACACACATGAAATGGTTAATGGCTTGTTAATGAAAGACACATACAGTACTCATTACACACATATGGACTAATTGTCTATTATAGCTGTTTAACTTATTATACTATGACTGATGCTTGTGGAGGGGCAGATACCAGTTAGAGAAGGCAAGAGAAGGTAATCTCAAGTAAAAATAAAATATCAAACATACATATATCAAACATGCATACATGACAAACTGTTAAAGCTTTTAGAAAAAGGTCAGCATCATAAATGGGAATGAGAGCATTTTGCACAGGATATAATCTTTAAGCCCACACATTACATAACCACTGATACATGAAATGTCCATCATGTCCTGAAGTGCTCTTTCACACTGAATGTGGCATCCTGCTGGCCTGGTGTCATGTGTGTGTATCGACATGCAATGGCTTTTTTAACTTATATTCAATGTGTTTAAGCACCAAGGCCACTAACACACACCCTGGTGTATTTATTACACTTGCTGTAGTGGCTCTGTTTGTGACAAAGCCTTTTATTGTGAATGAGGTGCTGGGACAATATCCGCACGCTCGCCCACACAAATGAAAATCATATGAGCATGTGTTCAAACAACAAAACACACACACACACTACACATGAAAATGCTGCAGCAGCGTAAGAATACTGAAGCGCTCTTTCTAACAACAAAGAAATGTTAAACCCCGGATTCCAGCGGCGACAGAAAAAAAAAAAGCAGATCAAACAACTGTGGATAATTAGCCGTTTATTTAAAGACCAGCTTGTATGGAGGTTTTAATTTTAATCCTGCCTCCTGCTTTTTGTTTGCATGGCTCATGGTGCAGGTGCATAGGTGACCAGAATTATTTTGTTCATTTTTGTCCCCTTTTCCCTTGCCTGACACATTTCCCCTCCATTGTGGCCATGCACACACACACACACACACACCTTTTGATCCAAGCCATGTGATGAGTTAACACACGCTTAAATGAATGCAGCACCACGATCCAGGCACACTTCATACCTCAAAAATAGAGAAAATTATGAGCTGTTGTTGACGTAAACCTTTTGTCTGTGTATGTGACTAAGAAAATACCAAAATAGAAAGAACGCAGGCCGTGGTAGGTCGGCTGAACAGCGGTGCATGCAACAATAAATGTATTTCTGAAAATCCGACATGATTACCGCTAGCGATCATATAGTTCTGAATAATTCCACTGATACAAGTGTAGATTCGCTTTTATAACCCAGTTCCATATTCAGAAGAAAATGCTAAGTGGGCATGTTTTAGATGAGATGAGATTATTTGATATTAGATTAGACTGATTTAATTGTGCATGGTAGTATTTGGTTTTGGCTTCCCCCACATACACTTGCCTTATTCTCCTCCATGATATAAGATCAGGATTATGGGGGGAAATATGCAGAAATTCAATCCCTGCCTTGGGAGCATTTGGTGGTCTTGTGTGGGGCTCGGCTGACACAAGTCATCGGCAGCACAGTGGTTAAGTGTACTTATTGTAGTGACAGGGCCTGTCACTTCTGATTTGGAGGGGAGTCCTTGTGTCACTTCAAGTTGAGAGTTTTTTCTCACTGCCTGACGTGCATCTCACACACAGCCAAGGTACATATAGAACTTATTTTTCGTCACGGAGGATGAAGCAAGAATTCGTTTACTAAGGATTCTGGTCAAATATAAAACATTCAGAAAGGGAATATGACTGATATGCAGGCGTGCTGCACAGATATACAATCTGATCTGTTATTTGTTACTCTACTACTAAATACTGGCTCTTAAATGGTTCCTCAAAATGCTCTGTGGTTCTACAAAGAACCATCACCAGTTGAAGAACTGCTTTATTATCACTATTATTATCGTTATTATTATTATTGTTATTATTACTAGTTATTTGGTGGTGGCGGCATGAAATTAGGACTGCAACTAACAATTATTTTCATTATGGATTAATCTGCAGATTATTTTCTCCATAAATGGATTAATATCTTGGTCTATAAACCATCAGAAAACAGTGAAAAATGTCCGTCACAGCTGATATTTGTAATTCCTCGACTGGAACCCAATGACGGAAAAGGGAACGTTGAGAAACGCCCGACAACATGCTCATATTGTTTTTCAACTTGCCCAGAATTACCGTATTGACCCGAATAAAAGACGACCCTGATTTTAAGACGACCCCTCTTTTTCAAGACCCTTTTTTGGAAAAATACTTTTTATATGGACATTCTGCCAGGAGCGGACTTACCATTAGGCAAAACTAGGCGGTGGCCTAGGGCCCCAAGTTCCTGAGGGCCCCATAAAACTCCTCATACACTTATGGTTAATACAGTTATTACTTATTTGCGCACATTAATTATGTTTTTGATTAAAATACTTTTGCTAAAATGCCAGCAGAATGCTTATCGTATTATGTGTGTCTTGGGGCCCCTGTTTTGTGTGTTGTCCTCTCATCTCAGAGGGCCCCATGCCTGCCTTTGCCTTGGGTCCCAAATTTCTTAAATCTGCCACTGCATTCTGCAACACCAGCCCATGCTAACTTTAAACTCAGTGCGGGGTATTTTGAGCTCTGTGGCAACTTCAGGTGCTTTTTGCTGCATCACAGCCCTCGTAACGGGCAGTCCTTCACTACGTTTCTCATTCACAAAATTGCACACCCTCCTGTCAGTCTCGTTGAATCGACCAGTTTTTGGACCACGAAAAGCCCTTCTCTGGCTGTGGGCATTTTTTTTTTTTTTTTAGCTCTTCTTTCTGAGACCGCCACCGTCTCACATTGCACTCAGAGCCAGGGTTAAGGGATGTTTATTTACCTTGACAGTTTCGGAGGTAACTTCAGAAAGCGTCCAACTGACAGCCGGAGCGGCATGTCAGCTGACTGCTACATTCAACCGGGTAATCGCGCTTCGCATTAAACGATTTTGCGGAGGCAGGAGGAAAGTTGCATGATTTACGTTGTATCCACGTTCGCGCGCTGCGTGCGTGACCGTTCATGTGCTCGTGCATGAACGCCCGTACCGTGCTGGAGCACACCCCTTCCAACCGTGCCAGAGCGGGGGAAGTGTACACATTCAAGCATGGAACATATGCAAGTACAATACATGTGTATTTGCTTAGACCCCCAATATAAGACGAGGGCGTTTTTTCAGGGCATTTTCAATGGAAAAAATATCGTCTTATATTCAGATCAATACGGTATTTAAAATTTAAATTTAAAATGCTCAAAGAACCTTTTATTCTGAAAAATTACTGAAGAACCATTAAAAGAAGGTTATTTTCTGAACCAGTTGGGTCCACAAAGAACTTTCTTTAAAAAGAACCATTTTCTGATGGTTCTTGGAGGCAACTTTGGGGGTTCTTTAAAGAACATCTTGCTAAAAGGTTCTTTGTGGAACCAAAAATGGTTCTTCTAAGGCATCACCCTGTAGAACCCATTTTTGGTTCCAGGTAGCACCTTTATTTTCCAAAGCCTGCCTGCCTGTCAAATGTCATTGTTTTCTGTGTTTTTGTTACACAACATATGGTGATACTTCTCTGTGTAATGCACTTCATAAAATTTGATTTGTCCTGTTTATCATGTCATTCTTGTTGAGGGAGGGTCCCTTACAAAGCCATAATTTCATTTGCAAAAGCTTGAAATGCAATCAGATACCACCAGCCAATAAACCAAAACACACATTCAGCATGTTTTTTATGCTAAACAAACAAGAATACTTAATTTTCTCGTGGCAAAATTAAATTTACTTCATACTTTAATTGACTAATTTTACTTCAAGGAGAGGGAGCTTACTATATCACTGAGGCACATGCATTTAAATGCAATCCTACAGTATGAATTTCTCTTTACATTTTAAGGCAGCTGAATTACATGATCTTCATAAATTTTTATCACCACAAAAAGTTCCCTGTTGTGAAAAAATAAGTGTAAAAATAATAAAGTACCATTTAATTTTGTGTGAAACCGCTCAGTTAATCTCTCATCTTGCACAGCACGTCATCAAAACCAAAATATGCAATTCTCTCGAATTACATATTTTCACAGTCTTGTACTTGAACAGTCTCGTGACAAACTGCAGCTCTCATGACCTGCAAAATTATCTTTTAAATTGACAACCATCGTGTGTGCAATTCATGGCACAATTCTAACAGGATCTACAATCATTTGCCTCTCGCCATTGACTTCCTTCAGTAAAATACCCCTGATTGTTTATATTTACATGCCTTGATTGTTTCTTAATTGTAAAAGTTAGGTTTCTTCCAGTGTTCTGTTCATTATCTGAAAATGTTCCAATCTCTGGCATCACTAAAAAGACAGATGGAGATAAGACAGAACAGAACAAAGAGAGAGAGAGAGAGAGAGAGAGAGAGAGAGAGAGAGAGAGATGCAAAGAGGGAGAGAGGCAAAGGCATTAACTGGAAACTTGGACTTTGTTCAGTCCGAAAGAAGAAAAGAACAAAAGAAACGGACAGACACACTTAAATCTAGACATTATGTTTATGTCAAATTGTCCAAGTCTTTAGTTATGACTTGACGTTGCTTGACAATCAAGTGATAAAACTAGAATAAAACTGAATGCACACCTCTGTGATTGTATTTGCCTCCATGCCCCTTTACCAACTCGCTTCACATCGGGAGATACACAGATTTTTATGCCTGTACCTGAAACAGGATTTGACATGTGACATGCCTGTTCAAATCCAGGCAACTTTTTAAAATTTTAGCTGATTATTGCAGCGGTCGGTCAGCATTACCTTCTGTTTCAGGCCAGTTTTATCTGAACCCCCATGTTGTGGGACTGTGCCAATAATGTAGGTTTTTAAAGAGTTTTTGTCTCGTTAGAAGACTTTAAAAGAGGAGGCAAAATGTGGTGGCATTACATGAATGCATTGAAAAGTTGAATTCCTTTTTGTGAGAGGCCACACCAACCACCACAACCTCCTCTGGAAAAGAACCGGTCAACTTTTCAAACCATGCTGAACATGTTGACCCATGTCAAACATTTTTGGGATTTCCTGCTAAAGGACAAACAGACAGATAGACAGAGTGGGGTGAAAATATAACAAAATAGTGGTGGAGGGCATAAAAGACATAATGATTGTCTTATGAAGTGATCAAAGCGGTGCTGTGGAATATTTGCATATACAGATTACAAAAGAAAATGGTAGAAACAGTGTCTGCCTTTAACTGTAGACTTGAGCAACAGATTCATTCATTCTTTAAGGTTGATAACCCACGTGGAGACAGACACCTACACGAAGACGCACGTGCACCCACGCCAGAAATAGCCCCACAGACGTCACAGTGTTTTAGGGTCGGCACCGGCAGGGAGGGAGATGGGTCACAGCAATGAACCCTCCTGGGTTTAGACAAAGACCCACTTCTACCACAAAGGAAAAAAAAGATGGACTCACACGCACAGGCAAACAAATTCACATATTTATAAAACAGGTGCATGCACGAAATAGAAGACAGCAGCGTCGGATCGCACTGTGAGCTGCAGAAATAACAGCGCTCACGTCTTGCGGCAGGGTTTTTTCAACCCAAACAGACTCGGAACAACACATGGCAAAACAACACCAGCCATTTGGTGGGACTTTTATCTGAGATGTTAAACAGCACCACGAGTGCATATACATTGTAGCATCAAGCCCAAACCCCGACAATACAAACAGAAAGAAGTACAGCAAACCTCATTGTGTCAGTGCTGATGACTATGCACATAAGCCAGATAAACAGAGGTTATCTAAATGTATTACCTCTGGCATGACTGCCATTTTTTTCCCACGGGGAGTCAACAGTTGTTCCAGCATTTCCCTAATTCCCTCATCTTGCGGCTTCTAATTGTAAAATATTACCTTGGCAGAAGGGTAGACTCTGACTTAATGGAAAAATGTGATCAGTGTAAATCGCAAAGGAGCATCTGGACAATGCTGGCAGTGACTATGTAGCTCACTTTTTAATAGTATTTTCTCTGGCTTTGATGTACATATTCATAAACTATTTCCATATGTAGGAAAAAAAAAATACACCAGCATGTGCTCATTTTTACATGCAGTGACACACAGGGAACTATATTAGGTCATATAGACAAAGCCAGTGTCCAAGCTGAGCATTGTTGCTTTATTTATATTAGCACTAAGTGATGGTTGCACAATTTACCCAACAGGCATCATTAAAATTTTATCTTACATAATCAGGAAACAGTTAAATGCATGTTTGACCCTGTCCATTGCTGGCAGCGCTGACAACCAGAGCCGTAAAAATAGTTACCGTCTTGCCACCCTAATGGCTCATTTTGCGCCTGATTCCTTTCATTGAAATATCCAAATATGATTTTTTTTTTTTTTTTTTTTTTTTTTTTTGCTGAAGATGAATCACTAAACTATTACTACTAGTACTTACGTTGTCGCTCCAAAACTGCACAGCCTACAGTACAAATAATGAGAAAGAGCTATGTCACCTTGTTCTGCATGAAGATAATATTGAATGTGTCACTGTTTATTTTTGGGCAAAACTCCTATTCTATTCTATTCTATTCTATTCAGCACACAACACTACACTCACACTACTTCACTATATTCAACTCAGTGTCGGCATTTGTTTGTTTGGCCTCAGCTTTTGTTTGATTCTGCAGGTGTATACTGACTTGCATGTGATGTATTTTCAGGTTGATTATAGGCAGAGTGGCTTCAGTACAGTCCTCCATGCCAATCATATGTTTTTTGTTTTTTTTTTTCCCTAGGATGGCGAGGGAATGGTTCACATTTTCATTTCATGCTATGATTAGGCATAAGTTGGTTTTGGCTTAGATTAGGGAAAGGCTGCAGAGAATGAATGTAAATCGATTAGTTTCTTCCATCACTGTCCTAGGAAAGGAAAACTTGTCTGGCTAATTAATCCAATTAATTGTGCATCGACCAGTTCTAAAAGGATACAGAAACATGATATTTTTCCGTTCACTAATGCACTAGCTTCCCAGTGCCTTTAATTTTTAAGAGAATGTGTCAGGAGTTATTGACTTATTGCAATGTCCCACCCCCACCCCCCTCCCCCTTTTAAGTGAGTTGAGAACCAATATTGGAGTGTATTCAGCTCCAACCATCAAATTATAAGCATCCAGTTTTTTTTTTAGTTTGTTTGTTTTGTTTTGTCAGTTGAGTCTAAATGGTCCTGCCCTCAATCAACCTTCTGTAATTATGCATTTTGCATTGTGCACATTTCATTATTATAATTATAGTTGTTGTTGCATTAAACAATGAGAGGTATATGATGTTAATGCCACAACTACACATAAGGCACTGTCTTTTTTTTTTGGTTTGTTTGTTTTGCTTTTCTTTCTTTTTTTTTTCTTCTTCTTCTTCTTCATCTTTTTCTTTTTTTTTTTTTTTTTTTTTGCATTCCCATCCTGTACAGTGGAGATAATTTCAAAGCCATGTCCGTGCCTGGTAAGATAAAGTCACAGCCTTGAAAATGAGAAATCAATAACAGCTCCAGCAGACTCTACAAAGTGGGAGTTGATCAAATATTGATGGATGGATGGTGCGTGTGTGTGTGTGTGTGTGTGTGTGTGTTTGTGTGCATATGAGATGTGCATGCATGAATGTGTGTATGTGTGCGTGCATGTCCGTGTGTGTGTGTGTGTGTGTGTGTGTGTGTGCATGATGAGGGGGGTAGGGGAGAGGGAATACAAACTGACATACATAGCTACACTCAACACAGATGTCGACATAGATCCACACACACCTGCACACACACACAAACACACGAACACACCCACATACTTCAGGCACACCCATGCACATTGAAAAACACTAATTCCAGACTGCGTTCTGCACTCACACACACACACACACACAGAGAAACACACATGTAAACCCAAACACACAGTACACAGCAAAGTGTCATTCCAGGACAAGCGTGCAACTGAGCCGGTAAGACAAGCTCTGTTTGCGTAACGGTGCATCAGTGGGGCTTTTCAACAAGCACACACACACACACACACACACACACACACACACACACACACACACACAGGTTTTTCCTCTGAAATGCACCCATACTTTGGTGACTTGCCATGAATGTGACTGTGCCTAAGTGGGAGCAGAGGCGCAGTCAGGGGCTCAGTGCGATTTTGTTGTCAAGGATTACTGAGATTTGCATTTTTGCGTCGCCGGGATGCTCCGACCAGGGCAAAAAAGGCATGTGGAGGCACTGTGGCGTTCTTTGCAATGATTGTCGTTTTATTAATGCACGCATGAACAGCTCCGATTCAAAACCGTACCCACCTTTTTTGTCAATGAATGGTTGTCCTATTTGACATATTTGACGTTTGATATAAATCCCTCAAGCCGGAAAAAGACAGAAAATGTTTCATTTGATCTTTGTGCAGGTATAATTCAATGTAGAAGTAATACCACCAAATATGTCCCAAATTTTCTCTTGAGACAAACTTTTGCTGTTTATAAAGAAGAGGAAGATAGATGATTTTATTGGTCATGATTAAAGATAGGCCCACAACACACCTGTTCTTACCTGTTTACCACTAGGGCTATATGCATCTGACCAAACAAAAAATTCCCCAAAATAACTTCTCATGCCCTGTGCTTGGTCATGTGTTACTGATTCACTGAAAAAGAGTCCTTAAAGACATTCAGCCCTCTGAAAAAACTAAGATAACATATTTAAAGTAGCAGATTTTTACACTTAGTTTAACAAAATCAATATGTGCAACAGAATTTAGGAGAATAAAAAAAAAAAAAAAATCAGTGGTTGAGCTTGTTGATGCCCTCAATCTTTGCAAATGGGGAAATAAAAATAATTTCAAACTGAATAGAAGATTAAATGATTTTGCTGAGATTTTTTTTTTTTTTTTTTTTTTTTTTTTGCAGTGCACCAAATTCCTCCCTCTTCATGAAAGAATGATGAGACGCATCAAAATGAGGATCTTCCTGTTGTCTTCTCTACCCCTGTGCTAAAACGAAGCATCTGAAATATTTATAGTCTCTGTCAGGCCACTGCTTCTGCAATCCATTATAATCAAAGCACACTTTATTTCTATCCAGCTAGTTGCGTACACACACACACACACACAGAGAGAGAGAGAGAGACACACACACACACACACACACACACACATTCATGCACTTGCAATGCAGTATACACATTTTGGATATACTGGGAATTGAGGTTCATGGTGCTTAAAGGTACACAACTGTAATTGAGTGATACTAAATACATACACACATACAGCACACAGAGACACACCCCAATCCACACATATTATGCATGAGTACACAAGTCTTCCCCATTAATTTCACCAGCCTCCTTTGCACAGAGCTGTCTCCAACAGTGCAGACTGTTTTCTGCAAAAACCCCAATTTTATCACACTTTTTTCATTTTGTTTCATTTTGTTTTGTTTAGTTTTCTTTAGAGGGACACGTGTTTCGCCTGCAGCATCGGCTGCAAGGTGACTCACTTTTTTTTTTTTTTTTCTAGAGTGGATAAAGTCATTGCGAGGCAGATTTCAGGCAGATAACACTCCGCAGTCTGAACGGGACCTCATGCATGTTGACTTCAGAGGTAAATGAAAAGTGTCCGAAAGTTTCCATGTTTGTGATTTTTGATTCCCTTCTGAATCATAATAATGCTGATGTGAGACGTGCTGTCATTCAACAAAGAAAACCACTGACCACATGTTATCGTGGTCAGTGTGGAGGTTAAAGCATCACTGGTTTGGAACGTTTTCCTTTGCCTTCAGATCACAAACACACACACACACACGCACACACATTTAAACTTGATATGAAATATTTTCATTACCCCTTTATCTCCATCTCTCTCCCTTTTATGGCCATTTGGACTTTGTTGAACAGCTGAAGGGAGACAAGAGGAGATGGGGGGGAAAAAAGAGTAAAGACATGACACAAGGTGAGCCTGACCTGAGTGTACACACACACACACACACGCACACACACATTATGCACCTTCATGCGCTGAGCTACACATCCCGTTTCCCCTCCTCCTATATCACACACTCCTTGTCTCCTTCCCCCCAACTTCTTGCCAGCTCTCTCTCCCTCCATCCACCTCTCTGTTCCCTCTCTCCCCTTATTGCCTTTCAATATTCATGAGTACTGCAGAAGTGCTACTAGCAAAGCATGCTGGGAGCAGCTGCCCCTCAGAGCCGGTCGCTGACGTCATCACTCGCTGCTGAGATGCTACGGCGGACTCCTTCACCCCCCCCCCCCAACGTCGGAGAAAAGTCAAATATCACATCAGCACGCTTGCTTTCTGCAGACACATGCTGATGCACAGAGGTGGTGAGGATGACACGCGCTCTGACGTCTGGTGCAAAATTTAGACAAAAAGAGTTCAGTGAAAAGTACAAGATGACACAGCTACACTATTATAGTTATTACAGTTTTTCTTCAAGTCAAGATGCAATGAAAATGCCTTTTATATCACATCCCAGGTCATAATGTACATCTATTTAATGATATATGCTATAAAAATACAAAAAAAAAATCTAATTCTTTTGGTTCCTGTATCAAAATACAATCATTTTTTTCTTCCTGTAACACAAAATGATGTGTGCTTATGTCAGCATGAACCAATCAGTTTCAACCAATAATATCATGACATCCACCCGTCAATCAATCTTCTATTTTTAGGGCCACGGAGCTAAGATTCACGCCCACTTTTCAATATTTAAATCAAGTTCCTCTCAATTCGCACGATAACCCTCGAAACTCTCGAAATGCCGTTTCATCTGGACTTCAGTGGTTTCCACTCTACAACTGGAACGATATATATAATTATATAACAGAGTAATTACTTAATATGGCTATAATAAATACATAAGTAATACGGTTATGCACAATACTATCAATTATCTTCTATTTGAACAAATTCAATATCTAGTACAAATAGCAGGAAGCTGAATAATTACTGATCATTAACAGATGGAGACGGAGCGGGGTTCAATAAGTTCGCACTTCTCCCAGCTCCTTTTCGAATACGTATGTGTTCTGATCATTTATTTTGCACTGAGCTGTTCATTGTACTATTTCATTTTCTCTGTCTTTCTCTTTTTTATGTTCTCTTTCCTTTTACATGTGACTGCAATCCCAAATGCCTTTTTTTTTTTTTTTTTTTTTTGCAAAGCACTTCACACAATTTTGTGTTTGGCTCAGTCGTCCTTACTTACTTTCCTTGTGTTCATTTAGAAAGCACTGACATTTATAATGCTAAGCTGAAATCACCAGTTGGTTACACCGACGACTCACAGGTGCAAACAAACTGTGGCTGCTAAATTATCAGAGCCGGGCGCCAGCGGTGACCCTCCTGTCGTGGAGACGGATGGTTGGGGCCACTGCAGAGAGATACGGAGGGAGAGGAAGGATGGTGGTGAAAAGAGGAGGAGGAGGAGGAGGAAGCTCATGCAGGGATCCATCCAGCAATGGCTGTCACACAGGGTGATACTTCCTGTGCATGTAGATTTTTGGAATTTTGCATTTTGTGCCTGTTTTTTTATGGGTAGGATTTTGACGAGAAAAGGCACCGTTTCAGAAAATGTAAGTAAACAGCTGACAAAAATCGATAACACATGGATGATTGTTTAGCAGAAAGACATTTAGAGGCACAGCTTTGGTGAAATGCAGAAGATGTGCATGTATTTTTGCAGCAGGTATCTGAAACATGAGTTTAAAGGAACACACCAACATTTTGTAGACGAGATGTTCCATACCATTGTCACCTCTGTGCGTATGTCAAATGGACATGTTAAACTGTGTAAATAAGACAGCTTCGGTGTTGCTGCACGGTTTATTTTGTCCACTTTGACGGAGCCAGGCTAACAACTCCCATAGGCTTCAAGTCTTTATGCTAAGCTAGCACTAAATGCTACCCACAGGAACTGAACCACAGAGGTGAAAATGGTATCAAACATCTTGTCTCAGTCTGGGGAAGTCAGTAAAAAGGTTATTGTGCTCAAAACATTGGTGTATGCCTTTAATGTTTAAACTCCTGTTTTCGTAACTTTGCCAATTTCAATGTTCATTTGTAAGCGTTATAAAATTTAGAAACAAACAACAAAACTACAGTAAGAGTTTTCTTATGGACTATGGCTGTAAATGTGATTAATGACCATCCAAATAACCATGAAAGGTCATTTTACACACACACGCACACACACACACACAATAACAAAGTAACTAACTAACTAACTAATTAAATAAATAAAACCGGAGGCATCAACACATCTAAAAACAGAAAAATGCACCTGGTGTTGGACGGACCTTCCAAAACTGCCCTACATATTACAGACCGCGCCGATGAAATTCAGAGTTGCGGCACAACAGTGCATGAAATCTGGCCTTTTGTGAGAGAAGCCCATTTAGATGAAATATGTACCCTCACCGAGAAAGCAGAACGACAGTACGTCACACTCTCAGAATGACTGTTTCACTCACATCTGTCAACCCTGAACACCAAAACCTCATTCAGAAGGTTTTCACCTGCAATAAAATCATGACCTGTGCCCATCTGGAGCACTGGGATTATATTTGATAGCGAATGCAGCAGAGGATGTGACGGTATATCAAACTAGACCGATAACTAGAACTATTGAAAATAAAGATTTTTCTACAGAAGCTCATTTAAAAAAAAACACACAGAGCTATGATTCCTGTGCCTTGTTTTTCCCAACAAGACGTAGGAATGCCGACCCAGCATCCTCTAAATGGTACATAAAAACTGCAAAAGCAAAAAAAAAAAAAAAAAAAATGCTGGAAGTAAACAGAAGAGAAGGAGGAAAGGGAGATAGAGAGGAGATAGGAGCCGGCGTGTCTGAGAGTGGAGTGTGCTCGTCCAACACAAAGCACTCAGATGCACTCAGTCAGTAACTCTACCAGCTCCCATCAGGCCATATCCCATCATCGGAGGGACGGGGGGAGAGAGAGAGAGCGGCCATCAGCACGGGGGGGAAGGATGGTGGATGGTGGGAGGGCGGAGCGAGAGTGATGGAGAGAGAGGAAAGGAGGGAAAGACAGGAATGACATGCAGAAATAGAGAAGGGTGGGGCTCAGAGTGTGAGAGCAAAAACACAAGGCAGGGGAGGGGAGGGAGAAGGGCATTGAGAGAAAGAGGGAGGGGAGGGGAGGGGCATGGAGGATGAGGACGGGACCTGACAGGGGAGAAGAGGAGGGTGAAGAGAGAGAGAGAAAGAGAGAGAGGGTGAAGAGAGATGAAGAGAGCTGATAGGCCGCCGAGGCAGGAAGTAGGAGGAGGAGCAGGAAGGGCAGGCGGGATGCGGAAGAGAGGCACAGCGAGGTGGAAAGAGAGAGAGAAAGAGAGGTCAGGTGCTGGTGCTGAGGTGAGCGAGCGAGCAAGAGAGAGAGAGAGAGAAGAGAAGTGGCGAGAGAAGAGAAGTGGCACATTACACAGCAGTGTTGGAGGTTATGCATTACAGTACTGATTTTATTTTTTTTTTGTGGTAATTTAGTTTAGTTAGTTAATAAGCCCGCTGCTACTTTACATTACTACATCACTTTTTTTTCCTTTCTGCATGTTATTCTACCTGTGTTTAAATCATCTAAAAAAATGTTAATAGCAGAGACAAATGAAGCCTCGATATTGTGGAAATATTCCCACTGTTTTGAAGCTGTGGGTGAAAAGGACAAATACTGTACGTGCTTCATTCTGTTTATTACCCCGGAGATAATTACAGGCTGTATTTGTAAATGAAGACATAGATAGGAGGAATAATCAATCATTATGTCAGGCTTCGCAAAGGGCTTCTGTTTTTCTGTTTTTGGAGGGCTTTGTCATCCCTGCACGGCCGGGCTTCGTTCAAACCCACAGAACTTGATTTTAAATTCTAGTGGACATCTCAAGGTTTCCAAAGATACCAAATGGGTCCAGCTGGATTATAAGGAAATGTGTATGAAATGATGCACAAGACATCTAAATATTTCCTGAATGATGTAATGCTGCAGCTTTAAAACAATGGCACATTGGCTTTGAAATTGTACTGTGACGTGGAAAAAGTTACAGTTACAGTTGCTCATGGGGAAATGCAAGAGAAAAACAGCGCTCAAGGGGTTAGCTTTCCTCAGCCCACTCAAAGAAGTAGACGTCTCCAGGTTTAGGAACCTCAAATGGATTCTAAAAATCATGTGCAACTTTTCTGATCTCCACAGGGTGTTTCCTCTGCCAGAGTTCAGGATCCGCTACAGAAACACACCCGTGGAGCTGGGAGGGATTCTTCAGGTTTGCTCGAGGCTATTTCAGTAGGCTACATGATTCCTGACATGCTGCCTGAGAGGATTGAAGGTTGGTTTCTACAATCACTACACCAGAGAAAACAGATAAACAAGTGCTTTGGCGCAAAAGGTAGAAAACCTGCAACAAACAGAAAGCGCTGGGCAGATAGAGAAACAAACTGCGGCAGTGTAAGTGCTAAGCTAGTCTTAAACGGGCCTCATAAAAAAACATGTATGTTTTCATGCTGGAAAACTGCTGTGTTAGTCACAAAACACTGTCGTTATTGCACTTAGTGTATGCTCAAACGTTTATTTTGCCCTGCTGACCCAAAAAAAAAAAAAAAAAAATTAAAAAATGCCGAAGTAGAATGTGTAGTTTGCAGGGGCTGGCAAAAGTGTGCGGGCTGTCGCTGGCAAATGAATGGGAAGCTCTGGGTGCAGGCAACATGAATGGAAGGTAAAAATTATTCATGTGCATATACTTATGAGACTGTAATGAAAAAAAGATAAATGCATTTAACTTGATTTAACTCTGTTTTTAAATATAGCCCACCAAATCATACAATAATCACTATATAAACTAGCCTATATACCTGCTTTAGAGCATTTTAGTGTATTTTTCTTCACATTCCTCACTTTCTTTGCCTTTTTCCAGTTATCTGTACGTAGCCAACAGGGATTTTGAATCTCATAGCTGAATGCTTCAAATGATCATAACTCCGTCTATGAGGAAAGCTCACAGCAGCTGGGTTTCCATCCAAAATTCTGAAAATTCAATACAGGAAAATGCAAATCAATGCAGGTATCCCTCAACTTTGTTATGCGAATTCAAGCTCAAGTTAAGGTTCATTTAGAGCCTGAAGTCACTCCCTCCATCGCCGCTGCGTGGCACATACCGTCAAATGATGGGATCAATTATTGTGGCCCTTTGATCGCTCTGTGGTGAATCAATGGGCTGGTGATTCCTGATGGAGGGGAGGAGTCCTCTGTCAGGTGATCCACGACACACACCTGCTCCAAACAGCTCACGGTTCAGCATTTCACAGAGCAGTCATGTTTGTCTGACGGAGGGAGTGCTCCCTGGCTCACACACACACACACACGCATACATACACACTAACATGCCCAAATGAGAAACAAAAGCTTCTCTGTGCTGGCGTCCCAGTAGGTGACACGTTGTCATAACACTTCACTTTTCAGCAGTGTCATTTCATCACTCCGTCTTCCCCCATCCCCCCATCCATCTGTGTGTCATCTGCTCATCCTGAGGTGATCTCAGGCCAAGGCCAAGGTCTTTGCCATCCGGGCCTCTGGGCTTCCGTGCTCCCTGCCTGAGGATTCCCTACTGGAGGCTGACATAATCGCACAAAACATTTTTACTGAGATGCACAAAACGGTTTCACTTTTTGTGCTGTTATAGAATCAGTGGAACTTGGTTTTATCGTTTATCTTATTGGATCTAATGTGGTATTGTTTTATAAAATATATTTATATTTCAGCTCTCAATAACATCTGCAGGACATGTCACATGCTCCATTATTCAGCACAGACTCCGATGCACAAAAGTCTAGTAATTAAAGCAGAAGGAGATAATAATAATAATCTCTAATTATCAGGTAATTATGTTTTTCTAGGCTGAAATGTGCCCGTGCCCAATGTACCTGTGGCAAATTGAGTTTGTTAAGACAGCCAAAACCAAAAGTGAGAGGAAGATTTTTTTTCCCGCTGCAGTGTTTCGATTATTAAAGGAGTAAATCAGGCATCTCATGATCAGACAAGCCGTCTTACAGTCTTAACGTCTTACTGTCAACTAAAATCATGATTCATTTTGTTGAAGATGGAAGGATGGATGACAAGATGCTAGAGGTGCAACCCCAACTATTGTGAAATGCACATATACTGTATGCGTGTGCAGGTTAGATTGTTATGTCAAAAAAATCTATGCATGAGTACTTTTATGTAAATTCACCACTAAAGTGCACTGTAAATTAATAAATATTGCTGCAATCAAGAGACAAAGGGATACAACTCCAGTAGAAAATGTCAGCTGGTAAATAAACCATCATGGAACTCCTCCTCTCCTCCTCTTCTGACAGTTTGAGAAATACTTGACTTTTTGTGGAAATGACATGAATCAGTATTCTCCCATATTTTAGCCCAATTGCTTACCAGAGCAGAGGGCAACATTATCTCATATGTATATTGCTAACTGTAAAATATGGAAAATTACAAGTTGCAGTGAGTGACTCATCCATATGATCGTGAGTCAGAATGAAGTTATAATGGAGAAAGCCCGATACCATACGCTGTGGTATGAGTCAGTTCAAATGCAATAAACTGTAAAGGGCTGAACAATTAATCAAAATATTATGAAAATAGCATTATGGCTCAGTGCACTATCCAAATCACAGGTGATTACATTTTTGAGCTACGTTAAATATGGGATAAATTGCTGTGAGAGAGATACCCTGGCCTGCAAATTGAGAGAAAATATGTTTGATATACTGATCCCAGCAAAAATCCCACCATAATCATAATTTTAATAGCTTTCAGTGAAAATGAAAATTAGAATGGAAAAATTATCATTCCTACTAAAACTGTGAACAATAGCAATTTGTAGGAATAATAACTTTTATTTATTTTTTTTTTTTTTTTACCATATTGTTCAGATCTGAACTGGTGGTAAAACAAAAAATGCAAATTGTGCAGGCAGGGTGCAAAAAATACAAGGGTTTTACCATTTCTAAAAAAAAAAGGACCAGCAAAAACAACACCTGGATTGGAAACCAGGAAGTAAAAACATAACTCAACAGGGAGCTCACTGCAAGGTCACTGCAGTATGACTCTGCTGGTGAGGCCACGGCTGGATGCTGGATGTCAGAGAGGCTCTAATCGCGGCCTGGGAGAGAGAGGGAGAGACAGAGAGAGAGAAAGAGAGCGAGAGAGAGAGAGAGAGGGAAGGGCAGGGCAGGGCGGCGGGGGGTGGGGGGAGGGCAGCGGTGTGTTGACGTTGACTGACTGACTACCAAATCACCCCTGTCATGAATCAGGACTATAGAGGGCTCTGAAGCTGACACATACAAACTAACACAACCGCACACACAGAGGCAAAGATGCACAAACACATGCAGAAATACACACAACCTAAACTCAAAGGCACACACACACACATACCCCCCACAAACTGAGACACTCGCTCATAAACTTTAAAAACTCTCAGATGCGCACACGCGAACACCGGCTTAGATGAATAACCATACATGCACACTTGCAGGCAGACACACAGGCACACTCGCATCTGTGTACTCACAAACACACACACACACACACCACGTGCAGCCGTATCACACAGTCAGAGCACGTACACCCTACATCATCCTCAGTCCTGCTGCCAACAGGCAGTCACAGAAGCTGACATATGCTCCTCACTGCAGGATAAAGTCACTCCAACACACACAAGAATGGATGTGTCAGCTCCCTGCTCACACCATATAGTGCATTCTGCAGATTAAAGGCAGCTCGCGGGGCACCGAGCTCGTCAGCGGTCTGAGGCGGGTACCATGTGCTCGTCATGTTGCAGGTTTGAGTCCAGTTTGCAGGCTTTGTCGCGTCATCCTCTCGCTCTGACACAATTTTGCCATCTCAGTGTGTGTTGCTCAGTTAGCTGCAAATGCCTTGAATATTCAAAAATGAGATTGGAAGAAAATTTGAGAGCCTTCAAAGGTAAAATATCGAATAATTCGCTTGTTCAGATGTTCAAATGATTGTAACACAGTGCCGGGGGTTCACAAGTATTGTTGATCAATACAAATCCACTGTTATCAATTTCAAGCTCTGCAAACAGCCAATCAGGATCATTGCTTTGCTTTGCTTTAGGGAAACCCTACCACCCCACCCCCTGTTGCCCAACACAAACACACACACACACACACACACACACATAGCCAGGCTGATGTCAGCTGCATGGGGCAGTGCCTGTCTGTAGAGTCTGGTGTTAGCAGGCAAACACACACACACACACGTCAAGCTGCTGGATGGCCAGACTTGTTCTTGGAAAAATGTTATCAATAAATCAATCAATCAATCATACTTTATTTGTCCCCAGGGAGAAATTTGGTATCATAGCGAGCCAACCTCCAAGCCAACCTTTAGAGTACTTTATTGATCCACAGAAGGGGGAATTACATTATACAGTTGCATATACAGAATGTAGAATGTATAAAGTGTATGTTTGCCTTGTTTCCTATGGTCATTGCTTGACTTGAAGACAAAGAACCTTGTTGCTTAAAGTCTGTCTCCATGTACGGCTGTGACTGAATACGGTTATTGATGCACTACTTTTCTTTTTTTTTTTAACATGCTGCTTGGTTCTTTACCTATGTGTTCTATTTATTATAGGCTTTTAGGTTATTTAATTATTTATTATAGGGTCTATCTTAGATATTACACTGCATAATGTTATTTATTCTGCCTCTGCTGGACCTGGGTAATGAATTTCATTCTTTCATGTTTTTAACGTGTTTGAATATGTGTTTTTATTTTCAGTGTCTGTTGTCTGCTTTTTACAATTTATTTATTTATGTTGGGTTTTTTTGTTTGTTTGTTTGTTTTTTTACTGATTCTTACAAGCTTGAACTTTGCACTGAGAAGGTTTCATTTAATTCCAAAGGACAAAGACAAGAAAGATATTCTATAAACTAAACTGAAACTGAAATTGAGAAAACAAAGAAAATAACGCGCACATCCCACAACCAGATGGGTGCTGGGTCCAGAAAATAACTTAAAAATGCAGAACAGATAGATCAGCACACCAAACAGTTCCCATAGAGGATTTTAATTGTTTGTTGCTGTGTATATTTTGAGCCACAAGGTTCTTCGGCAGACTTCTGATTAATGCAGCGAGTCACCGTCTTCAATTCCCAACCCATATCCATGTTACTTGACTTGACACTTTTTGCAGCTCTTTTAAACATTTCTAACTTGATGTGTTACGGTAAGTTGTATTGTGGTATAAAAACACAGCCTCCAACTCTGATAAATGAAATACTATAAAGCTTGTAATTGAGTCTGTATGCAGACATAGACAGCAACAGCTGCTAGATGGTTGTTCCTTTAAATTTTATCAAGATAAAACATTATGCTGACAACACTACCATCTACATGGCCAATATGTGAATGTTTTCACATGATAGGCCTATTGTAATGAGGACTTTTGAACTTTATTCCCCACTCAGTTTTTTGAAACTGTTATGCCTTACCCAAAGAGCACCAGGTAGACACTTCAAGCCACACCAAGAAGCTCTATTTTCAATTACTTGTAATGTCGTCATAAATATGTTCTGTACTCATGCTCGAACGCTTTTTCGACCAAACACAAAGACATACCAGCACTCTCCCATACGTGCACAGCATTGTTCCCTGAAAAGCCAATCTCCAAGCGGCCATTGTGTGGCTATGGAGTCGCTCGCTTCTCTTTTTTTCCGGCCAGCATTTTTTCAAACAAGTTGTAGGAAAAAAAGATAACAGGGAGAAGAAACGGATAGAAGTCATAGCAGGGCAGGATGTCATTAGAGAGAGAGAGAGATCAGCGAGATAGAGACTCGTGGATAAAAGAAGGGGAAATAAAAAGAAAATGAGACATGTAATGTGTGCTCTCCACTTTGAATATTTCATGAATAAAACTTGTCTTTATCTCTGTGTGTGTGTTTGTGTGTGTGCATTATGTGTGTCAGTGTGTGTATAGGCATGTTTACACCAGTGTTTATGCATGTTCGTGTGCCTGACTGTACATGTGGCGGCTGTGCGCTCCAATATGTGTGTAACTGAGCCGGTCCCACTGTGCTCGTCTGTGTTAGCGACAGCAGGTCGTCACTAATCACTCAGCAGGGGTTTGTCATACCGCTAAGCGAGGTGCAGAGAGGGGGAAGGGGACGGGGCGAGGGGCGCGCAGGTCGACGGAGGATGGAGGAGGAAAAGACTCGGCGGATGATCGCAAGATGTGCCAAGGACAAGATCATAACATCATCATCTTCACAGTTTCACCAGGCTTTTGTCAAAATAGTGCACTACGACTGCCACTACTACTGATAACAATAATCCTAAAAATGATAACTCATGCGGTGTCAGCATCACTCTTTACTCACTGATCATGGGCCTTGATCCAATCCCACTTTTAAGAATCAAAATACTTCAGAATTGACGATTTTGAAGCCAAAGAACAACTTGTGCGCATCTGAATCATCTTTATTCAGGTGTGAGTGAGTGACAGTAAACAAAATGATTAAAGTAGGTAGTCCCACATGCTGCTTGTTTAATTCCCAGTTTTATTAACAAAAGAAATGCGGCATTTTCACTTCGTAAAACCCATTTTTATAGACTTGCCTTCATGTGATATCATCTTGTTATGTTATTTTTTTAATGCTTTCATTCTTGTAGTTGTAGTTATTAATTAAAATTTGCTTTTTTGATTCCTATTCCCATCTGCTCTCTGCTGTGTTTCTACTGTGTTTCCACTGCGTAACCATATCTTCATTTTACTTTAATTTTGCATTGCTCCTGTTTGGCCTTTCTGTACAGTTTTCTGTTGTTATTTTGCTTTCTGAGTATTTTGCTTTTGCGGTGTGTGTCAAAGCACTTTGTAAATTCTCTTTCTGAAGGTGCTTAAATTAAAAAAATATATATACTATTATTTTTATTATTATGTTTAGGTCAGGGATCTTGCCTGGTGGATATCTCCATTTGGTATGTTAGAATGGGTGATAAAATAATAGTCGCAAATGTATGGGCTTACTTTATTATTATTATCATTAGTAGTAATAGTAGTAGTTGCAGCAGTAGCAGCCTAGTAATAGTAGTGAGATAGACAGTCAGTGCACTCAGTATTATAAAAGAAACCACAACAGTTAATGGACCACGTGTAAACCCGTCGCCACCCTAACAGAATTATGGCATTTACCTCGGCCACAAATTGCCGTCGCCGCTCTGACAAGCTTAACGAGATGGCGGCCACTCGCTGAGGCCAATCAATAACCTGAGCTGCTTATGATTCAGCGCTTTGCATAGGTCCACGAGGGGCGTTTTAACCCAAGAGGAGCCATTCATCAGTGCGGCGAACTGCTGACACCAGGGTCAGGCCTGAAGCGCGAGGTCCAACAGGGGTTAACACCCGGCCTGTCAATTTGAGGCTGCAGCAAGTGGCTTCTCCCCGGAGGCGAGCCAAACACAGTTTTCAATACAGTGACAATTCAGAGAGAAAGAGAGAGAGTGACAGAGAGAAAGAGAGGTTGAAATACTAAATGAACACTGATTTAAACTCATTGACATAATGGAAAAAAAAATATCTAAAGATCCTGGGCCAAAGCAGACGCTAAGACGAACACAGTGGCACAGACACACAGATACACACACACACACATGGTATGAGGTTATTAAATCCATCCAGCCCAGTCCAGTGCCTGCTGTTAATCCAGCTGTCAAGTCCAGTCAACAAGCAAGTGAAGCAGCACAGACACTTAACACACCGCATATCTGTTGCCGAGTGAAAACTTCTAATCTCCAAATTGTCAGAGAATCGTCAAGAAAAACATCACAACATTTCAACTGATGACCATGAGCTTTTCTGCCATGTGATACTGAGTGCTGATCAACCAAAAAAAGACACTGAGCAATAATAAAAATAAGTGATTACGCGGAGTGCGGTGGAGCCGAATCATGCAAGCGAAGCCACCGCAGCGGCGTTACCGTGACACGTCGCATGGTGGCGCGACGAGAAGACGCCACTGAGCTCTTTTCTGAGGCTCGTGCTAAAATAAACCTTATGCACCAGGGAGGGCTAAGAATATGGGCCAGACATGCTGACATACCACATTCCCAGAAAGCTGCTTTTCATTCAGAGCGCCATCAATCATCTGCAACATTCAGCAGCTGCTGAGGGTTGTTCTCCATGCTGTGTGGATCAAACTGACTGCCATTTGACATCGCTGAGCACTGGTATACCAAAAATATATTCTATATAAACCTTAAAGATCAGGCATGTACAGCACATGTTTCATTTTTTTTTTTTTTTAATTAAAATTACTTTAAAATGATTTTGCCTGCTATTAACTTGAAAATATAGTTTGCATCACCAAAAATGTTCTTGTTTTGTAAGGTTAGCAAATACAACTGCAATAACACATAAACCACAGTGGTATCCGATTTCTTGTCATGCCAGTGAACATTTTGCCATACTTTTAAAGCCAAGATGATTACAAAAAAAATACCGATAAATAAATAAAAATAAATAAATAAATAAATAAATAAATAAAAGTTCTCATTTGGGCACATGTAAGTATACCAACTGTGCATCCAGAGTCAAAATGTTACTTTCAAGAAAATGTATGATTTTTTTTTTTTCAATTCAACTTTCATGTCACAATATAAAGGCCCATTACACCAGTTTATGGGATGTATAAGTTGTGTGAGGTTTTCCTTATAAACTGGAGGGTGACTCTGAACCATGTGAACAGTCATTGTTGTAGAGGTAGCAGTAATTTCCACTGTACCTGTTTTTTTTTTTTTTTTTTTTATGGTAGCAGAGTTAGCAGGGGAAAAGACTCGCTACCCTTTCTTTCTTACTGGGTCACTATAGCCCCTGTACCCATACCTGACTTCATCAATTATTTCTAAAGGCAATAGCAAGTGAACACAATACAAGAGAGACTTGAGTCATTATCAGCCAGGAAGTGCATCAGTGCACACTTAATGCCAACTGTGCAGGTAAAAGAAAAAAGGACTGGCTTTTAAAATCCAGCATCAGGGATGCACACAGCCAGGCTCAGATTTGCAAATTGAGATGAAGGATTTGTTTACAACTGCAAGACTCAGTTTTGCCTTGTTTGAGTGGGCGATGCAAATTACAGTGTAATCTATCACGCCAGTCTTTTTTTGTTCTCTTCGGTTCATTGAACGTGGTCTGATGAATTCAGATGAAGAAGCCGGATGCAGCCAGCTTTTCAATTATTTGATGAAACCAACGCAACAAAGCGTACTTCGTCGAATCACTCTCGGACAGCGGCACCCAGGAGCCAAAGCCAGCCGTGGCGTCTGAAATATGTACACAATCTGCATATCTCATTGTGCATGTGTGTGTGTATGTGTGTGTCCCATATGTTTATTAGTGTGTGTGTGTGTATGTGTTTTCGTCCTCTCACCTTGGCCTTCCCCATGGGGCCATTGATGCAGAGCCAGCAGCACACACCCACTTGCCCTGTCACTCGAAAAAGGCTGAGTCAGACTCAGGTTCATTATGATCAGGCGACGTTCCACAAATACTTAAGCGTGTGTGTTGATGAGAGAGAAACAGAGTGTGACAGGCAGTGTAGAGAGTGTGTAAATGTCTATACAGTATGTGTGTGTGTGTGAGAGAGAGAGAGAAGAGGAGAAAGATTGGGAGAAAAGAAAAAGAGGGGTGTAAAAATTCCAGAGAGCCCAGCGATCGTAGAAGAGCTGCCAGACATTGTCATCATAAATTAAGCGTTATAATAAAGCTTAAGGGTCTGTCTGGCAAAACACAAAAGTGTGATAGTAAAGTGTCAAGTAGTCAGCCTGTAACCCTGCCTTCAGACTGCTGGCAGCGACATCACACACTGCACCGTGGCTGATCTGAACTAGACGGTTGCCAGCCGGTGATGCTGCAGTGGAAGGCAGATCATGGAGTAACTGTGGCGAGCGACTGTCCACTGATGGGCAGCGTGGAGGTTATCTACATGAATATGCATGAAGGACACACAAGGAAACTGGAGTCAATATGCACCATTTATCAGCTCATGGAAAAATGATGAGACTGAACTGATTTCCAGCGACAGTTTTCTTGAGATGTTGATGGTGGACTTTATTACATTTGTCCAGAAGATGCACTTCAATGTGACGTGAGGCACAAATCTAAAGGATGCACTGCTTATACTGCAGCTTTTACATATCTGCGTTGATGTGCATGTCGCCGATTTCTTGTACACATAGGCTACATCCCTCTATGTTCAACCAATCAGAGTGCGTGACCTTGCATAAACCTGTCACAAAATTGAGATTAGTACACAACGCCTACTCAGAGACGCTTCTCAGCCTCAAATAAGCATCAAATAGCCTCAGTTTATATGCAGAGATGCTATTTCCACTGAGGTCTATCCCATCACTTGTCTTTTATCTCAGTTGTTCTCAACATTTTTGGTGTCAAGGACCCTGAGATTGACAGATATATCAGGCCATGGACCCGTATTTGATAAGATGTAGTCTCAGTCAGGGATAAGATTTAGTTATTCCATAACTATCTGTACTGCAGATTGGCAGATTATCAGTGAAGAGTGTGACACTGAGCAGAATAGTCATTACATTCATATACATTCTCTCATTGGGCTAACTTCTGGTTAATGAAATAATAGTGAAATTAAAATGTGCTACATTTTTCTGTGCCCCCCACTGGCTGCCGTCATGGACCCCAAGTTGAGAACCGCTGCTCTATCTCATCCAGTTCCTTTCCCAGAAATGTTGCTCAAAAGACGGCTTTGCACCCACAAAACCAGTTTGACTCCGTGAGCTGAGGTCAATGTAATTATCATGGCAAGAACGGCGAGAGGGAGGGAAGGATGCAGTGAGGCGGGCGGGAGGAAAGGTAGGAGAGCGAGGGAGGAGAGTGAGCAATGTTTTCCAGGGAGAAAAATCAACATGTCAGTTAATGAGGCAGAATGTGGACACCAAGCAGCAAATTAACATTTGGTACGGTGCGTTGCACGAGCGACACATCTTTACCAGCCAATAATGACACACACACGCACACACACACACACAAATGCATGCATGTTATGGTAATAATAAGAGACCTCTGACTCTGACATTTTAGTTTAGGAGCTGACATTGTCCAGAAAAGAGAGCGGGAGACCTTATGCGAGATAAAACTGCTGCAAATGTTTTCAGATAACAGTGACCATATAGCATTCACACCTCTGAAGATTTTAATTATGGTGAATAAATGCTTTACGGTTAACAATTCAGCATGAACACATGAAAACATGCAATTATTCTTTGTTGGTCAGACTGTAGAACAACCGATTGAGCATTTAGGGCTAACAATAAGAGACTCAAAGGGAGCAAGAGAGAGAGAGAAAAGGGAAAGGGAAACTGAGAATGAGAAGAGACATGAGGGAGATAAAGAGAGATAGAGAGAGGGGGGGGTGGGAGGAGGGGAAAAAGGGAAGAGGCAGAGGGAAAGGAGAGAGGAGAAAACAGAGTGACAGATAGCTCATGGAGAAAAGGACTGAGGGCATGGTGGAAGAACAAACAGTTGCTCCACTTTCCTCTCCTCCATCCACAGTTTAAAATTGAATTAGCAATGAAGTATTTATACAAGCGCAGTGTGGATTTTCCAGCTCGATGCCTCTGTACAGTAGACAGCAGGGGGGGATAGTGACTTGCATTTAACCCAGGGACACAAAGAGAGCAGTTGATTGGTGTCTTTTCTGTTTTTTTCTTTTCTTTTCTTTCCTTTTGTTTATGTGCTTTAGGCGCAATGGCACATCCACCGCCACGCTCACAAGGTCATTCCCACCGAGAGAAAGGAAGTAGCAGGAGAACGACGAACAATCAGAGCTGACTGTGGAAATTGCTGCCGTGTTCGCAGCCTAAGTGCCCCTGCTGAACGGTGATGCTGGCTCTCAGTGTGTGAAGTGATATCCCTGAATGAATGGCAGCTGTTCTTGGCAGAGAAAGTGTTGGTATTATACTTTGTGTCCTTTCCCGTGTAGTTTTTCTACTCGAAAACTAATATTGTCTACAGTGAGTGTTCATTACAACTCAACCGCTGTAATTTTGTGTGTGTGTGTGTGTGTGTGTGTGTGTGTGTGTGTTTGCGGTGTCACTTGCTTTGCTGCCTGGAAATCCCAGAGGCTTCACTCATCTCCATCTAGATCAAACCAGCGTTCAATATCCTATCTGGCACATTCATACACACACACATACACACAAACAATAAAGCACACACAATCACATACACACCCAGTCTGACGATAGATGACAGCCAATCAAGGACTTAGTATTTTTTAGACATTATTTCTCTTGAAAATATTAAAATACTGCATCTGTGCAAACATAAGAGGCTTGCCGTTTTGACCATCGCACCACATAAAAAACATTCCCGCAACTCCGTGAAGACACGGTGAGTGCAGTTTTCATCATCATTGAATCATCGAATTAAACATTCAAATCCCAAAGTAAATCAATAACACATTTTATTTGCCTTTGAGTCAGCAATTTTCCCCTTCATGTTTCCTCAAGTAAACAAAAAAATGTTTCTGAAAAAGGCAAAAAAGTGAACCACAAAAATGGCTGGAAGGGAAGCCACTAAAATATGCAAAATGTTGTTTTATTGCAGGCTAAAATATGCAACTTTTACAGCGTTATTGGCCTCGACAGGAAACACCAAAAATAAAAAAAATTAAAATAAAAAAATTAAAACACACACACACACATACACACACACACACACACACACAAGGCTTAAAGCTAGGGTGGGTAACTTTGCAGAACGGGTGGACCTTCATTGAAAATATGAACTCAAACAGCTCAAACAACTCCCAACTGAGATTCAGTGCCTCATCCAAGTCGACTGGATTTTTTTTCTCAGTGGATTTCGCTTGGCTTGGGTCCTCTGTGTATAATCATTTTGTCAAAATTATGAAGAAGAGAAGTTGCACAAGCTTGAAACAGGCCACTATTCAAGCAGGCCGCTCACTTTGCAACATGTTTTGAAACACGCTGCAACACGGTGCCTTCCCTCCCAATCATCATCCCATAATCATAAAAACATCAAACTGGAAAGAAGCTACTCACCACCAAATATCAGCTGTATTATGCAGCTATAACCTGGAAAACCACTGTATCCTTGTTAAATGCCTTGCTATGGACATTTATCTCTATTTTTCATACAGGCAAGAATCACAAGCCCTGGTCACACCTGCTGTAAAAACATTTTGAACCTTCATGTTTTTGAAAAGTACTTGCTGATTTCCTAGGAAGATTAACAACTCTGCTTTGTTTGTCTAAAGCCTCTCTGTTAGCCTGCAGGTTAAAACACCGAGGTTGCACTGGGCAGCTCCCAAATATGAAATGTCTATAACTGTGTGAAAGTGAGGTAGGGCATTTCTGAAAAAAAAAAAAAAAAAAAACACTAATTCTGGAAAATTGGACACCAAAACGTCCTCTCAAGCCTTAGGGCCAGGGGTGAAAGTGGACTGGAGCCAGCTGGAGAGCAGCTCTGGTGCGTAAGCCGAGCCGCAGCACATCAGCCTCCAATCATAGATGTTTAATCCACCGAGCGAAGGGAGCTCTTGACCCCGCATTTTTCATTCTGCGGTGGCAAGACTGACATTTCGCCCCAACAATTTCTTTCATTTCGTATACGGTTACGTCTTCTGGCTTTGATATCCATGTATATGATTCGATAAATGTATTATCCTGTGGTATGTGCTTTTGTATACTTTGGATCTCTTCCAAACTGAAGTCAGGAGTTACA
Source organism: Myripristis murdjan (assembly GCF_902150065.1). Lineage (NCBI taxonomy): Eukaryota > Metazoa > Chordata > Actinopteri > Holocentriformes > Holocentridae > Myripristis > Myripristis murdjan. Next base: position 7,372,138 of record NC_043991.1, on the reverse strand, counting down.
TTTTCATCCTGTGGGATATTCATCTGATTTTTATTTGTTGTCAAAAATCTCATGATATCTTGTCATAGTTTTTCTCAACACAGGTTCATTTTTCTGTCTCGTCTTGTTGCCATCCTGGAAAAAGTGCTGTTGACGAATACTTTCCATTATAGTTAGTAAACTAAATTAACACCGGTCAGAAGCGCATGCGATGAAAAGAAAGCTCTCAGTGATTCTCTCTCCATTCAGTGATCCTACCTTGACAAAATATTCTGACTGAACAAGATGTTCTCTTCCAGTCTTGAGATGTGAGCAAACATTTCGGTCACCAGGCAGCAACCATGATCAGTGTAATAAACTCAAGTATTTTCAATGAGCCGACACTTAAACTCTATTGAAACTTAAGAGCGTATAGACCCCTTGAGATGAAGGACTGAAGCTTGTCACATGGCCACAGACACACTGCTGTCTTTCAGAGCCAAGATAACAAATACTTAACATTTGTAATGCCAATGATTGAGAAATCGGATATTATAATTATTCTATTTTCACTTCCAAGGAAGATAATTAAAGGACTGATGTAGAACTATTTATAATATTAAGTGTAATGTAAGCCCAACCACTGCTGATGCCACACACACACATACACACACACACCATTCACCTGCCAGGGCATACATCAGGAGTTGCCTGCAGCACAAACCCCAGTGCAAACCCTGCATATGGCACACACAAAGTACATTTCCCCGTTTGCTTTTCTGCACCCACTCAGCAGTACTGCCCCAGCACAGCAAGATAATTACCACCTCTGCTCGGGAAAAATGAGGAACTGAAGCAGCAGTGAATGTTGCATAATTTCTTTTTAATGAAAGGAGTTGCGATTTAAAAACTGTACCATTATAATAATAATATTACATTAAGTATCCGAAGAACATATTGGAGCACTTCAGACTGCACTCGAACCAGTCGGATCCAAAACAAGGACAAATGTTGAACCAAATTGAAAAAGAAAAAAAAACACTCCATCAAACCGATACTATATACTACTATATGAATTCAGATCATGCCAATATGCTGTAAAATCTGCCGAGGCCTGGAAAGCGATGGGGGCGGGGTGTGTCCAAAGATAGTTACTTCAGTGCATTAGTGAGCCTAAAGGTCACATGATCCATTACAGACACTGTGGAGCTCTAATTTCATTACATAATCCCCGACTGTGTGTGTGTGTGTGTGTGCGTGTGCCAGTATGTGTCACTTTCATTTTCTCTCTGATAATTTTTTGCAATTAATATAGAAATGTATTCCCCTTTACCAAATATGGTGCTGACCTGTGAATCGAGCAGCCAATCACAGCAGGGGTGCAGCTCTGGAGACAAAGTGTAGGGGTATAACTGCAGGGCGATGATGTGAATCAGGTATGTATTTTGTAGCTGCTGTATGTTTGAAATATGTACATTACTGTCCCTTTTGATGTGTGATGGAGCTGCCTGGGATGCAAGTCCACAAGCCAAGCAAACAAACAAAAAAAGACTGTCGAAGTTTTTTTTTTTTTTTTTTTTCCATTTGACCTGAGGAAATATGATTTCAACCAGGTGTAAAAAATGCCAAAATTACAACATATGGGATGCTATTAAAGTGCTAGTCTTTCACTTTCTACATTTGTCTCTATTGCCTAAGATCCCCTTCTGCCTCTGGTCACTTTTTGTAGTTTAAAAGTTGTTGTTTTTTTTCTGATTTTTGGTTGTAGAGGGAAAACCAAAATAGTGGCTACAACTGAGAAATAAAGTTGATAGACACATGACCAAAGATGGTCACACCCAGCCAGGTCAGGTTCTGCAGTCCCAAAAGAATTTGCTTTATAGAAGAATTTGCTTTATACATATAATCCATTATGTAAAAATTAAAAAATAAAAATGTATCTATCTTACTGCTCATTTCCGGTGCTGAGTTAAAATTCAATGTCAACATCAAATTTAATCTGGACCTGGAAATCTGGTGTGGCAGACCCTTTTTTTTCCTGAGTTGTCATAAAACAACAAACTCTTTGCGTCTCAGGATCTGATGACTAGTGTTAGCCGTCGGGTCAGTGCAGCATATCATATCTTATCACCCGCCACGGCGAGCTCCCATTCATCTCCCCCCGCCACATCAGCCCACAGACATGCCTCAGTCCGTGCTGCGTCATGCTGTAATCACCACGGTCGCCTCAGACTGCATGGCATGTGACCCTGGGGTCGGAATAAACTTTTCCACCTGATTTACAGCTGTTAGCCCTCGCTCGGTGTGCCAGGGCTCCAGAGCGGACGGCCTTGCTAACAATGGTGATGCATGCTGTGATTAATGGGAACAGGCTGGCAGATGAGCTTTGACTGGTGAGGATCTCAGCGACTGCACATCACCCTAATGGGCCAAGCGGCAGATTGACTCCCTGATCCTGTGACACCGATGCTTCAAAACTCTGCATCTATTGCTCAAAATAAAGCCTCTCAGGGGAGCGTCGCGACACAAAATATCGATAAAATTATGTCAAAAGTAACAAAATATTTAAAGCCCAGTTACCAGGATAAAATGCTGCAATTTTACGTCAATGCAATCAACAAAAACATTGAAATGTCAACGTTTCTCAACCAAAATATGTTTTATATCAACATTTAGACATGTAGCCAATCTGGTGGAGCCTGTGTCAACATCACGTGACTGTTCACGTTCACTTTCGTTTGCTTCATTAGCTCAAGCACCTGCTAACTGGCCACCAAAACTGCTTGGTTAAGGTTAGGAAGAGGTCATGGTTAAAGTTAGAGACAAACGAACAAGCTTGACATGGAACTCGAATCCAATTTGCAGAAGCAACCTACTGTTGATTGTGCCATCCGCCACCCCAACTTCCACCTAATGTTGGGTTTTACACGACATCATGAAACTTGAAAACGTGACACTTCAGCACACCCTTGGTTTGCAGAAATGTAAAATGCTAACATTTTTTTCCCCTACACAAGCTTCACAGTGGAGTCGTGCTGCTCTTGGATATGATAAAATCCCCTTTGATAGCATCCTTTATAATAATTTGACAGGCAAGATGTAGGCCTACACCACTTCAGTTGTGACACTAATACCAACATTAGTGTCAGTGCATGTCAGCAGTAGCCGAAAAATGTCTGAGCTCATAATGAAGGCACACACACAAACAAACAAACACATACACGTGCATCAGTACACACACGTGCATGCTTATAAGGAGACAAATAGTTCAGTTTGAAGGAAACAAAATGATGGAATTGCAATGAAAGGAAAGTGATAACTCCAGGAAACACACTATAAAAGGATCAATACATTCCAGAGGATACCTTTTCTTACACCACTAACTTATTTTATCAAGACAGTCTAAAATTTCATGTATCCTCGCATTAAATAACTTTACATGTTTCCACTGCCGAGAATCTTCTGACATATCTTAAAATACACTAAATGACTTGTTTGATTTAAAAAATATTTCAGATTTTCCCATCCCACTGAATGATTTCATTTTCTATTCAACAAAAATAAGATTTAAGCCTGGCTATACGGTTAAAAGACCTGTCAAGATGGAGATTTATCACCCCTTCACTTTCTATCTCTTCATTTTCCCTCCCTACTTTATTTTCACGAGCTGTCTCCTGGCAGGGTACCAGTGTTTCAGCTGATACATAAAATGAGCTTGGGCAACGTTTCAAACATTGTACATCTCTGCAGAGTTTTTCATTTATGAGCCAATACAGTTTATGTTTGGTTATGGAGACGCTGGATGCGCCTGCCGGGTGTGGACATCATGAGTGTCACTACCCGATTTAGACTCCAGCCAGCGCTTTCTGGCCTTAACCACTGAACTAATCCCTGTGCATGCCTGGTGAAGTTGGGTAGCCATGATGGACATGCTTATATTATCTCCCAGGTTTGTCTCTGTCTGTCAGGGAGACTTCATGTTACACACTGCCATGTAGAGGAAGGAAAATAATGATATATTTGCTCATTAAATGGACAGATTGATAGATAGATAGTATGGGAAATGTATGTAACTTATTATATTTAATTACTTTTTTATTACTTTTCCATCAGACATTTTTTGCTGGTTAAAAATAAAAAAATAAATAAATAAATAAATAAAAAGTTTTTCTGATTTCAGAGGCAAAATGTTGAATTTTCAGCACTGAAAGGCATTCTTATCTACCCGCCTTGACGTGGTCGGCTGGTCACAGACATGGTAGACTGATTTCTTAGGGCAATGTGCATTAATTTGATTCAAATTCAAACAAAAGAACCAATCAAAAAACACACTCAAAATTTGAGGACATACTGAAAAACTCAATTGAATAGAGCCGGTCTAGACGTAGAAACGGCTCCTCGCAGGCCATCCTACCCTTGACGGCGTGGCACTCAAATTTGCAGATGACTGCCGTCTTTCACACAAAGGCAGACAGAAACATTATGTCACGAGCACATTCAGCATATGATGATATGCAGCCGCGTAACAGTGTTTTTGTAGCTCAGAGCGTTCATGGATCAGTGCTGCCCTGCAACATTCAGACTCAGACATGCTGTTGTTGACAGTCAGGCAAAGACAGTGAAACGCTGAGCACGCGTAAACAGGAGCTGACACAGACACACACTCTGACACACTCACTGACACACACATGAATTTTGTTTAGTAGTGGTGCTGGAGGGTACTTTTAGTGTTGGTTCCATATTCATTGTTGCTCTGGTCCCAGTTGTTTTCCCCTTCAGAAGTTTAAACATAATAACGACATTAAATTTAAATGTTGGTGGTGTTTTCCTTTTTGTGGCGTTAGAAATCAAAAGGAGCTGAATGTCACATAGTCGTAGTTTGACTCTAAATAGTCTTTTTCCCCACCACTGCACTCCCAAACTGCACCATCATGCTTTAAGGCCTCGTTCCAGACCGAGTTGGAGGTGGAGAATTCCTACATGACTACAAAGTTTGAAATGATCGCATAAATTACAGAGGTGTGACGATTCATTCGTTGCATCGATGTATTGATGATAAATTCTGTGGATTCTGTTCTGATCTGCTAAATGAAATGAACAGAGTGAATCTCTCTCACTTTGGCCTGAATTTTACTGGCAATGTGAAATTCTCTGAATCAAGTAGAGCTGTCCTGAATTCAAATTTTGTGGGCTCTGATGTGTTTGTAATCAACAGCCACTAGTCGAACCGTTGGCCAAGGCTGAGGGGAATCCTGACGTGCGGGGTCTTTTTTTGGGAAAGTTTACTCACTGCAAGCCTAAAGATTGGACACTGGAGAAACACAAAACTGTAAGAAATGTCGGAGCCTGACATTTCACCACTGTAAAAAAGTCAGCAGTCAATGGACTACTATGACAAAAAAAAAAAAAAAAAAAAAAGACAAAGAATATCTCAATCCCAACATTGAAAAAGTCAACAGACAGCAGCAAAAAATATAAATAAAATAAAAAGAATATCCGAATCCAAAAAAGTCATTCAAAGACTAAGAGTTGTTATAGAGAACAACTCTTTTTTTTAGAACAAAGTATAAATAAAATTTAAGCAACTATGTTTGACTTTTTTCATATTTCCGATAAAAAAGGATTATCTTGCACATGTTCATTTAATAGACATAAAAGTTGTGCTGCCCTTTATCATGATTTTAGGTGGACTGCTCCTTTAAGACAAACTTGCAAGTGCAAATACAAATTCCTTTACCTATCTTGTTTTTCGTTTCAACAATCCCAAGTAACTACAAAAAAAAGAGCCTTTTCACAAAATGTCCACGATATGTGAATCAATACGTCAGCTTTAATGGAATTTTCCTTCAAGTGGTGATCGTCTGCTGGACCGCTGAACGCTTTAGGAAATGGAGCTGGATGATATGGTGAGTCACCGTAATGGACATTAAAACTGGAGCCTGCACAGGATAAATTACATCTCTGACCCCTCTCTGTCAGATTTCATAGTTTTAACCTACAAAAACTGCAGGACACACAGTCTCACACAAATGCACAAACAGGTGTGTGTAAGAACAAATCGGCCCACAGTATGAGCAGCCCTCTAAGCCTTTGCACGTGCATGTATGGACACATGTCGCATGCGCTTTCACTGCACGCACCTCCACTTTTCTCTCACTTGCAGCGCCACCCGTGGCGACTGTCAGCAACAGCACGTCCTGAATTTTTCCATTGATGGCGCAAAATGATTCTCCTGATGTTTATCAAGGGTGTCCCACCAGTGCTTATCTAGAATCAGGCTGCTCCTCATATCTGAATTAATTACAACGTTGAGTCCTAGATCAGCACTCGGAGAGGCTTGATAAATATCGGCCATCACGCTCCTGTTCTGGAATCTTCCTGTGTCGTAGGAGCCGCTGCAGATCCAGGGCAACATCAGATCCCGTATCAGTGCAGGTGCTCAGTTAGCACACTGTAGTGGTGTGTAGACAGATGGGTAGCTCTGGTCTCAGATGCAGTGTAACCCTAGGCTGGGAGGTAAATATAGCCTGTGGCTGCTCAGGGATGGGCTGAGCGATCCTTACATCCCAGCTCGACCTTGTCTCATCCTGCCTTCCCCCTCCTCGCTCGGGATGAACAGACGCCAGGCCAGGCAGGGGACGCTTCACATTTAATGTATTGCTATCCCAAAAAAGTTTCGCAAACAGGCTTCACCGTACCAAGACCTCCCAAACTGCACCTGATACATAAACGAGACTAATATGTTAATCAACGGGCCACAAGGTTCGTACAGCATAGCAGCAACACAGAGAGACATGAACATGTGCACAAGTGTTATCACATAAAACCAAAAGCATATAGACTTTATGAGCTATGACTATGCACATGCTCACACACATCTGTCCTCATAGGCGTACCCAAACTCCCATGTGCACACAGGTAGTCATGAGCACACACATGCACATACATACATACACACAGGTCCTGGGAATCTGTAAGGGCTGTGTGTTGACTCTGGCGAAGAAACAGGCGATGCAATACGTATTGTTTATGATTCAATATATTGCAATATTGTACTGATATTGTTTTTTGGTATATATGTTATTTTTTGTTTGTTTTTTGCTCTTTTGTCCTGATATTGAGTGTTTCAATATGTAGTTTCTTCTACAAAGCATGGTCTATCATGTGACTTTGAGTATATTAACCATGTGACCTGCCCATAATCTTCTGATGAGACACAGCTCGAGGGTGACATTTTCTACTTGCCCTGCTGAAGGCCTCAGTGGCTGAAACGCGTAGGCATGTTTTGACTGCACACCCATGTGATATTAAAGGCTTTTCAAATTAATTTCCCTTTTGAGTGCCTCATAATTCTTCTACAATTCTAAGCAAGGCAATATATTGTGATTTTTTTTTTAAATCTAATTTTAGGAAAGCTCATGAGCTTAATTTTCCCTGGCTCAGTTTATGTTGTTATGTTGGTGTGGAAGAGTCAGATGGCTGAGGATGGATTACATCACTGCTATCGAACAATCGGGGGATTAAACACAAAATGAACCGCTGTCACTGCCACGAATCTTTGCGTGTAAAGTATTAATTGAAAATCGATATAGCATCACGAAAAAATATCGCAATACTCAAGTGTATCGATGTTTTTTGTTTTTTTTTTTTTTTTTTACACCATTAGAAATCTGGGACACTTCCTTCTGAGCCCTCACTCTCTTGGGCACAAATAAACATACTCTCACTCGCTCCCTCTCCTTTCTTCCTCACACACAGAGAGAATCAAGGCGTTTCTTTTCATACCACCTCTTCACATTGAATCTAGGGCAGCATATTTACACACAGTAGAAGTGCGCTGGCCTGCGCAACAAGACCTGCGTTGGTCTGACACCTCATTCACAGCAATCAGTAACTTAAACTCAAGGGTTATATAAGCAGTTGTGCAGCAGGTAACAGAGGTCTGCTGTGCTCTTCAGCTTTCACTCGGAAAATAGATTATAGCATCGTCATGTGCTTGCAGATCACAATCATTAGAGCTCAGGGTAGATCTGTGTGATCCAGTGGGTAATTATTCATGATACAGTATGAACCCTGCTCACCTTGGCTCAACCCATTTATTTATTTATTTATTTATTTTGGTTTTCCATTCGGCAAAACTTAGTTAGTATCTGGCATCGGATACTATTTTTGGAACCGCCTCCGTTCCAAAGTGAGCTGAGCCGATACTAATATGTGACGTGAGACGCTGCACATCATTGATTGGTCTGGGAGAAACTGTACAGTGAAACCCCGCCGGTCGCTGCTTACAGCCAGGAAATACAAAAAGAGAGACTCGCGAAACTTGTGTCATAGTTGATCTATCCATGAAATTTGAAGTAGCCATTTTGAGTTGATATTGTTGATTTTTTAAGGGGGTACTATGAGAAATGGAAACAAAATCTGGAACCAAAAGCAAGTAGAGCCAAAGCAAGTTGAGAAGGTACTCTGCAATGGAGAAGCAGCCAAAATGTGAACATGATGGTGCACCGTGGACTCCAGGATGCTTAAAAATGCAACCCAAATTATCTAAGGAATATCAAAGTTATGTAATACTTAAAAGCTGAGGAATTAAAATCTTATTTCCAAGTTCTAACAAGATCGTCTGTGGCCTGAAATTGTTGTGGAAATGGTCAATGTGTGCAAAAAACACACACGGAAAATCATTTATCAAACTGAATCATGAAATTTGTTTGTTTCTTTCTTTCAATCAGCAAAGTTAGGCATCACCAAAAAGTATATACCAATACACATGACATGATTTAAGTATCCCTTTTTTACTTTGGGTGAACACTTTGAAAAAATAGAGAGACTGAGAGCGAGAGCGAGAGAGAGAGAGAGGCAGAGAGATGTGTGGCCAATCAGATATGGGCATCCATAAGGTTACATAAAAGAGGAATGAGATGCCCTGAAGCCATGCTATTTCACTCACACACACACACACACACACACACACACACACACACACACACACACACACACAAACACACTCTCTCTCTCTATTTCTCTCTGTCAAATACACACAACCTTATGTGCATGGGTGTATATACACACACAGCTCCCATGAAAACACACAAAGCACACACTTTCCATTAGGAGGTATTTGGATATATTGTATAGAGCATGCCTGGCGGACACAAGGAGATCCACAGGCCAGAGAAGCAGCTGGGTTACTGGAATGGAGAAAAGTATTCATGTCCCAGCTTACCCTCTGACAGCGGCTGAACACAGACGAGAAAGTGAAGTTGGAAATCCACCGCCGCGGTTGACCATGTGTCCTCGTTTACTTCCTAGTTTAAATGACTCTGTTTTCTCACCATTTAGTGGCTCAGAAGGATTCATATATTTTGTTTCACCCCCGTTTTAGCCATTCATGTCAGATTTCTGTTTGTGATTTATTTTGTGACATTTAGACTTTTGTCGTTTACAACATCTGCACTGATAGGTAATCGATCTTGTTGAAGCGCTGCGAGATACTGACGCATGTCGGCCAAGTTCCTTAGCGAAGCGAGATTGTGATCCGAGATCCTCGTCACTATGGTTACAGCATAGCAAGATAGCGATCTACGACAGCAGCCATAGAACCAATTTAGGAAAATAATGATCCGTCACCCCTGGACGTCATCCAGCCAGGATCAGTAACAATGAGAGCGCGAGCGTTTCATGTTTGTTTGCTAAAAAAAAAATTGGGATCCACAACAGATTTTTTGCCGATATCCAACATGCCGATATTTTCCAACTCTTTAGGACGGCTGCCGATGCTGATACTGATATATGTACATGTTTTGTTCCACCTAATTGCAGAAAACATTCAGTCTCTCCTAAAATATTGTAATGCCGACTCTTATTGTGAAGGCCCACTGGCAGATGCAGACATAAAATACACTGTTTTTCAAAATGTACACATTCACTGGGCAAAATAGGAAAACTGCTTCAGCTTAGGCTGTGTAAAACATGCCATATGTATTTTTATATAACCTTTTCTTTCAAACTAAACTGTAAGGTTCAACCTCCTGAAACAGGCTTGGATGATGCTCTCCACTGAGACAATTCTGAAAACAGCCACGACCAGGGCAGATTTGACCGATTTCACGTACCGGCATCTCAGATCGGCAGAAATTTTCATTTTGGGCCAAAATCAATATTTAATTTTAAAACCGATACTGGCCAGTACTGATGATGTGGCGATATAGTTGTACATCCCTACTAAAAAACAAAGATTTAATGCTACCAAGCACTGAAATTAGGCAAGTCAACTATAATTACCACCAAAAACATAACGTAACATAAGTTGGCTGCTGCTAAGTTATACTCTGTTGCTAGATTTAGCTTCTCATCAGCTGCCCCATAGGCTGATTTAGTATTTTATGGGAGAAATCTGCACTTGTTAATTATAAACGGCAACAAGAAATTACTAAATCACATTATCACTACTGTCCTGCAGAACTAAACCCTTTGGGACAGGGCTATGTCCATTACAAACGGGACAAAACTCCCATGGTTTTAAGGTAGAAAAGACCATAAATGACCAGACTAACACCATCCAGCTCAAGAAACTGAAGATTTACTTCCCAAACAAAGATGACATACTGAGTTTACCAATAGAAAAAATAGCATTAATTCAACAAACCTATCAAACTAGGAAACACTGGTATATATTTATTTGTATTAATCTATCTATCTAAGTACTACCATTAGCTCCATCAGCAGTCTGTAAAACTCAGGAGAAAAAGATGAAGGTTTGGTCTGCTGGTTCACCACAATCCGAGCAGCACTTACAGCTTTTCATCCGGCCGCACGGTAACATTTCTGCACTTTTACATCTTTACAGATTCCTTAACCCCATTACTGTCCAGTCTGTCCAGAATAATGATGGGAGCTCAGATGGCGGTACAGTCGATGACCTTTGTGCAAGGGGAGGAGTGGAGTGGCGGAGATGCCATGCTGCCGAGTTTGATTTACATCCAGTGGAACTAATTAACATCCCCAGAACATCAGAACATTAAGGCCTGCCTCTACCTCATCTTTTTTCTCCCTCTTCTTCCTCTTTTTTTTTTCTTCTTCTCCCTCCGTCTTTCTCTATAACTCAATCCGGGTGCATGCAATCTACTGGAGACAGAGAGAAAAGAGAGATTCAAAGAGATAAACAGAGACAGTGGACAGAGAACGTGAGAGAGAGAGAGCGACACTGGCGGAATTGATGATGGGGTTGAGAGACAGCGAGAGAGAGAGAGAGAGAGAGAGAGAAAGATAAAGCCACCTCTGAAGAAGGGAGGGGGTGGTTTAACTCCAAATTTTCCACATTGCCTTCAGAGATGTGCCTGAAGCTGCTGAACTCCTGGTAATCACTGCAATGACATGGATGTGAGAAAAACTGTTTTTTTTTTTTTTTTTTTTTTTTCATGCTCTTGCAATTTGTAACGTAGTGAAGAAATAAAATTAGATCAGAAAGTGGTGTTCACACAGAAAATGAATTTAATAGCTGTGACCACTTTTTATAGCCAAGGGTACAGGCACATTAAGCACCAATTGGCCCTAAGAGCACTTTTTTTTTCCTTTTTTTTTTTTTTTTTTAAATGAACAAGCTATGCCTAAGCTCACATATTTTCATACATTCACATTATTTGTAATATTTCCTTGTCAAAGTCCAATTCATTGTTCCACATTAGGATTGATTACAATGACATTTCAGGTATTAGGTCCACCTGTACGGTCTAATACAATACAATGCAACTGTTCTGTCATAAAGTTTCCTTTTCTGCTGCCTATAATGCTCAGGTTTTCTTTTTGTCACAGTAACAGAGGTGTTCACTACTATGTTTGGCATTGAGCTCATAGTTAGTGCTGCTGTTGCACTGGACTGCATTTTATTGAGGTGTTTCCACTATTATGTCCCTGTCATTGTATATAAATAGGGAGGACAAAAAATTAGAAACACCTCTCAATATAATGCAATCCAGAACTAGACCTCTGCAAACTACAACGTCAATAATAAACACAGAATTAAATTGACACATTCTCCACAATGTCAACAACTGAACATTATAAACTTTGTTAAAAGGTTGGATTTATGGCAGAGCTGCTGCATTGAACCGCATTAGATTGTACAGGTGGACCTGATAAAGTGAACACTGAGAGTATATCGTGGGACAACAGAGTCAAAAGTCAATTACGATCTTCCCCTATCGTCTCTGTCGCCGTTGTTTTTGTTTTATTGGCCGGCCCTCTCGCCCGGCGCCTCTCCATTAATTTCCATTCTGCATACCTTATCATCACAAATGTTGAATAATGAATGAATAATACGGGCAAAGTCAAGAGAATGAGAACTCTTCATAATTAAATCTCTCTTTCTCTCTGTTCCCCTCTCTCTACCTGATAGAGGTCAGTGATAAAAGCTGGCCGGGACAGTTGTTATGGGCTGTGCGAGTGTCACTGCCACCGCTCAGCCACTTCACCGCTGTGAAAGCCGCTGTCACTGGTGGCTGTGCTCGTCCTGCTTTCTCTCACTCTCTCACCCATTTGTGTGTGTGTGTGTGTTTCCTTTTTTAATGAAGGGCTCTCCTCTCTCTTGCCCACTCTCTACATCACCCAGCTTTCTGTCTGACTCACCCGCTCTCCAAACCTCCTGCTATGATGTTGTGAATGGAGCAGAGCCACACTCATCCGGGACTTCAGCCTCTATCCACCTCGTAATGATGTTTATATCACGGTCTCGACTCGGTGAACGCTCGCTTATGATTGATGGAAGAGGTGTTAATTAGAACTTCACATCAAAAAATAATGTACTTGTGTCTGCTCAGTTTCACATCACAGGGTTTTTATGCCCCGGCCACTTGCATTATTTGTTGGTGCAGTGTAACCATACACCCTCATCGTCTATTATTTCTGATTTTACCAAAAACGCCCATCTTCCCAAGTCATTTAGGACACTATTTTAGTTGCCTTAATCTTAATATTAACCTTAAACAAAGTTGTTTCTAAACTTAAACCTCTGATTTCAGAACCTACTGGCCTTCCTGACACTAATTTGCGCTTTGTGGAGACTTTTTGAGGCGTAAATGTTATTAACCAACACCAAATGTCACGCTGCTGTTTCCAGCTCTTTTTCAAGTGGTGGCAGTAAGCCGAAAAGGCCACGTTCTGGGTCACAAAGAGAACGTGATAACAGATGTAACAAAATACGCCACGGTTGCGTTGGCTTAACTACAGAGCTTAGCAAATGTTGTCCTGGGCTCACCTCCATACTGCGGTGATGCAGCCTATACTCGCGGAGGCAGGGAGGAGACAAAGTTGCCGTCGCTGCTCTCGATGCCGTCTAGTGGTCGGATGAAATCGCACAGCGCACGACGAACTGTTAGCTGGACATTTGTCTTGTCTAACCGGTGAAAAAGGCCTGTCCAAGCCATGATATTGTGACATATTCCAGTTTGTGGAAGAGGAAGGTAATCTTCACATGATTTGTTTCAGAGCTTGTGCTCATCTCAAAAGCAAATCCAACTTTTATAGCGACAAACATCCAAACTAGGTTTCAGAGGTTTTGACTCAGACACCACAAGACAGCTCCAGTTACAAAAGATCCAACATATTGGCAAAATTCTGTATTGAAACTCAATTAAAACCATACATGATGGGAAAACACAGTTTTTGGGGTCATATAAGCAAAAAAAATTGACTAATTTGTCACAGCCTCCAGGTGTAGAGAAACTAATATACAAGCAACTTTCCTGCAGAAATCAGTACCACTGTTTCACTTTTGTCTTTAGAAGTTACTACAGTATTTTAATTGTGTGGCAACTGTGAAATCATAAAATATCACTCCATACTTGCATCTTTGAATGAATCAGTATCACAATAGTGAATCCTGAAAGTCTGACAAAAAGCAAGGACGCAAATCAAGCTGAAGCATTACCTAGAGCTTGTGGAGAACCAAAGTTTTCAGCTGCACATATTGGACTTTTCATTTTTATTCTTTCATTATTTAGCCCACAGCTAGTATCAGAGCCAGCTTCTTTTATGGAGAGAGCTTTAAAGACTGCCTCAGAGGGAGAGCGGAGCACGGAGCACACCGGCTCTCTCTAAATAACATTTGTCATTTTTGCTGGACACTGTTTGCTTCTTGATATGTCATCTCTATTTTTCTCTCACTCTCTCTCTCTCTCTGTCTCTCTTTCTCACACACACAGGCACACACACTCGTCTCACAGAGTGACTGAAGCATCCCTCTAACCATCCGTCATCAGCATCCCCTCAGATATGTGCAGCACATAGTAACGTTACAGGAGGAGGAGAAAACAACAGACTGCTCACATTCCACCGAGCCATTAGCGGACGTAGGTGGCACCGAATACAGTCTGACTAAATGACTGAAAACACAAACAGCGTCCGTATGGCACTGAGAAAAAAACATCCCTCAACGAAAACATTACAGTATCAGCAAGTGACAGGGCAAGGCAGCACCACCCCAATAAAATCAGCACCTATAGGCACAGAAAGAAGAGTGGGAAAGTGAGATGGAGGGGTGAATGAGAGTTCTTGCCTGCAGGATCCATCATTGCAACCATATTTCTTTGCCTAGTTTGTGAGCATCATGCATTCGTGCTCATCTTCTACATAACACGTTAATTGCAACCCATAGGCTTCTGGAACTGTGTAGCTTTCATGCAGCATATGTTGTGTTAAGTAACACAGACATGTGTTCTCCCCAAAATAGACACACAATGTGTCAGAAACGACACATCTATGTTCCCCCACCATTTTGCATCTCCCCATGACACACCAGGCTATATCATGTGCGGATAAAAAGACCAAGGGAGAGCAAAGAGGAGAGAGCTTGCAGGGCACATTACTGAGGGTCTGATCAAGAGCACAGAAATAGCAGGGATACACTAATCTGCCTTAAGATGAATGAGGGCTGCATGTCCATAAAAAGCTGCAATCTAAAAATAAGCAGATGTTTTGAAATATCACAGTCCTAGTTACTCAGCAAACAGCACGTCTTGGTCACCCCTTCATCGCCATGACAATCATCATCAGTCTCCTTCTCCTCCCCCCACAGCTAAATGTCTGACCGAGCAAACACAACCTGTACCAGAGCATCTGTGCATGACTGGTTACACGCATGCACGCACGCACACGCACACGCACACACACACACACACACACACACACACACACACACACACACATATTGAGGCCGTGAGATCATCTGTGTAATTATGCGTGTGCAAACGCATCCTCACCAAATTTTGCACAATAGATGGAGGGATAGAGACAGGGTGCAAAAGAGAGAGAGAGAGGTGGAGAGGGAGAGGGAAAGGGGGAGATGTTTGGGAGAAATACCGTCATCTCCCCTGCCTCCTGAGGCAGCCAGCCATACCTTGCGCCTGCGGTCCCTAGATCGATTCCTCCTCTTGTTCTTCTCCTCCTCCTTCTCTCGTAGCTCCTGGGCGGCGGCCTCCGCTAGGTCCTTGTTCTTGCGGAGCTGCTTGGCGGCTTGCGCCATGGTGCCGCTGCTGCTGCTGCTGCTGCTGCTGTCGCCGTAGCTCCAGCCCTCCTCTTGTTTGCTCTAGCACCAGCCGTCCCCGTTTCCTGTCCCCGTGTCCCTCTGTCCCCCAGCCCCGTCACTTACCACCTCTTCCTCGGTGGCCACCACGGCACGTGTGTGTATAAGGCTTGCAATGGGAGCGTCTAGGTGTGTGTGTGTGTGTGTGTGTGTGTGTGTGTGTGTGTGTGTGTGTGTGTGTGTGTGTGTGTGAGTGTGTGAGTGTGTGTGTGTGAGTGTGTGAGTGTGTGAGTGTGTGGAAGAGATGAATGCTACAGCAGCCACAAGAGAGCCTCCAGCAGCCACAAAGAAAGATGCTACAGCAAGTGGTGCTGATGCTGCTGCTGCCTGCCGCGGCTGCTACTCATCCAGTCAGCTTGCACTGCGCTGAAATGCCTCCCCTCCCCCTCCGTTCCTCCTATCTTCTCTCCTCCCTCTCTCCTTCTGCCTGCACAGACCAGTCACGCAGTCCTGTGCCCAACACGGTGGGAATCCTGCTGCAGAGCTCTCTCTCTCTCTCTCTCTCTCTCTCTCTCTCTCTCTCTCTCTCTCTCTGTGCGTCTACCTATATGTCCTCCTCTTCTCGCCGCTCTGCCTCTTTTCTGTCCTCCTCTGCCAAACGCCACTCCTTCACTCCAACTGTGGTGGTATCTTGCACAAATGAAATACAAGCGATGAGGGCGACAAAGCTGCAGAACACCTCTGAATGTTTTTTGTTTTTTTTTTCTCTCTTGACGTCTACCCTCCTTCTGAGCAAGGCTTTTCCATGGCTCCAGCACCTCCCTTCCAGAAAGAGAAGGGGGGGAGAGAGAACAAGTGTGAGAGTAATGGAGGCTGGTGGAGTAAAAATAGAGGTCCTCTAACATCTCACACGCAGGATCTGAGTGTTTGATCTTCTTTGGATATCACAAATCACTATTAAGATGGCATGGCATTGTGGCACCGCCTGCTCCCCTGCATGTTGTAGTGTCAAAGGCAAACAAGGAGACATGAGCAACATGAATGCTTCATAAAAACTGCATGCTCTCCCCCTCCCCTTCTCTCACTCCTCACATCAGGAGGTCTTGCATGGACGTTTGATGCAACAATTCAGTGACAGGTGAGTAGACAACAGCATGAGCACAGAGCACCATTTGCAGGAGGAGGCAGGCACAGAGAAAGTGATGATCACCGGCGATGCTCAGTAAAACTCTTTCAGTCAGTCATTCCAATTAATCAGCACTGACTGGAACTGAGAACAACACAGAGCGTGCAACCAATCACACATATTCCCCTGTGATGTGTTGTGTTTTATATTAACAATTTATTGTCATATTATTTTTAATCCTCGCTAAATTGCCCATATGCTTATAATTTAAATCAGCAAATTACAACATATTAGCACATTAATCTCAACTTTTTCAGTGATGCATCTCTTCGTACACATGCGGTTTGTGGGAAAGCACATGAATGCTTTTTTATTTAAGCCACACATCATGCATTTGCTCTGTAGAGACTTTTGTGAATCATTAAAGATCGGAAACAAAGGGAGGATGCAGTGACACCCCTCTCTCTCTGTCTCTCTCACTCTCTCTCTCTCTCTCTCTCTCTCACTCATCATTAATCCCCCCTCCCAGCATCGCTGCAGAAATATGATGTTGCTGTGTATGATGCAGTATAGCCTTCAAGACAGACGCCATGTGTCAGTTGGATTAGGGACACCTGATGATGCAGGCCAAAAGGCATGGCATGAAAATCACTTCACTGTAATCTGCACCCGTAATTAAAGCCGGTTTGAATCAATACTGTGATTACGTGCAAATCTTCTAAACCGAAAATTCCCTTGGCGAGGACAATGACCTCCACCCTGTCCTTCAGCGCTGGTGTAGTTAAAGTGATGTCTCTCCTGTCAGCAAGGCAACTGATTTCTGATGTCTCTCGTGCATACTGATCACAGTGTGAATTTCAACTGTGTGTGTGTGCACCACCCATCCCAGTGTGCATGCATATGAGCGACAACTTTGTGTTTTCTTGTCATTTTGTGGAATCACTATCTAAGAAACTTGCTTGACCCCTCAAAATGCCACAGAAAAGTGACCCTCGACAGGCTAGAGGTCAAAGTAAATGCACGTGTGCATCCAAGGCTATGTGCACAATACATCTTAAAGGTTAAACAGACATTGGTTACCTGTGCAGTGACTGGGTGAGTTTGACATTTTATTGAATAAACCACCAAGCCAGGGAGGATCAGCCCAGTGTATGGATGTCCACGTGCTGTCCCTCATTTTTCAAAGGACAATGCAGTCAAGTGTTTTGGGTATGCATACATTACCTGCTCTGTAATGATAATTAGAACTGCTTCTTTCCATTTTATGCTGTATCTTTAAGATATGAAAGATTCATATGTTTATGATAATTATTTGAGGTCTACTGCCATCTGCAGGAATCATTTTCATGTATTGATTAATGCAACCTCTCCTCACATGTGCACAGAAAGAAAACGGACCATCTTGGCTCTTTAAGAATAAACAATTTATATTTAAAAAAGTAAATTGTCAATGGCCTAATAATTTGAGAGATACAACTGTTTTATCATGCATCCTAAACATGGTCATACAGAGCCAGTCAGCAGTGTGGTTATTCCTGAAGACTGTACCACATGACGCACATTGCACTACAAGAGGCCAACATGCAGCCGATATAGCCTCCAGATGTCACTGTTATTCATTTGTACTAACATGCACATCTTCAACCAGAATATGAACACTGCAAAATGAGTGGATCCTAGCAATGAAACATGCAAAAAAATTAAGTACAAAATAAGTATTATTAAGTATACAGTTGATTGGAAGGCATATCAAACTGCCAGTCAAGTTTGATAGGTTACACACGCAATAAAAATATGATGAATACAGTTTGTTGGGTTTAGCTTAGCTAATGGCTCAACTCAGAGATGGACGGATGTGCTCAAGCATTTACAAATGATTCGCTTGTCACCACTCAGGGTCAAACATTTGTCAGTTGTGCCTGTCACATGTGAACCTCATAGATGTAGTACTGCTTATCTTACAAAAATGCATTTTGATGAATAGATCTATTAATTTATATCAAGACATTCATTTTGAAAGTAACTCCCTCCAGCAGGTCTAATGTGGACTGATTTATAAGAGTTTTATGAACTGCAAATCCATGCAAAGATATTTAAAACTGCACTAACCTGTTAACCAATACCAAGTCATTTAAAGAGTCTTTAAAGAGAAATTGCACATTATCCATTACAAAACTGGAACCACCTAAAACTGTTACATGGCAAATTGCACTAACACTTGATATATCTGTGTTAGCCTAAATAGATAATGGAATTCATGCCACAGCTTATTTCTTTGACACGCTCTGGCCGGCGTTGCTGTTGCCGCACTCTGATCTCAGTTTGTGTCTCATTAATACTTTGGGGCACAAGCAGCTGAGTGATTCTCCAGCAGCTCTGGGGCTGTGCTCTGAAGCTGACACAGCACTCCCCTGAAATCCCAGGAGGGGACAAATGAAAACAGAAAGAAATTCCCTACAAGGATCATCAAATCATCTCTGACAGTAACAGCTTAATGGGCTTTCTCTCTGAGTGGTGTCATTTGAGGGGCAAGCCACAAGGCCATCCATTTCACTTGTACACATTCATATCCGAACAGCACAGCATTGCCATATTAATGGCATCCTCATGTATGGAAGTGGTGATACTCTTTATTTTGATAATTCAATGGACTCTAAACGATGTGCCATGTCGACTGGACAGTTGATAGCAAGGGGAAAGGCGGTAGACCCCATTGCTGTTTGCTGCATGTTGTGTAACTGTAATGAAGATTTGAATGACAGTAGTCAGGTGAAAACCTGATGATTTCACAAATAGTGGTAAAATGGGCTGACCAGTTTATTGTGCTTCACAGAAAGCTCACATCACTGTGTTACAATTGGCCTTATAGTTCAATGTCTCTTGTATTATCCAATGTATCTCAAAGTTCAATGTTTCTTGTTCTATCCAATGTGTTATATAGTTCAGGACAGCTTGACCGCCAGTAGAAGACAGATAAACCAGAAGCCAGATGTACACTATATTACCAAAAGTATTCACTCACCTGCCTTTACTCATACTATGAACTGAAGTGCCATCCCATTCCTAACCCATAGAGTTCAATATGATGTCGGTCCACCTTTTGCAGCTATTACAGCTTCAACTCTTCTGGGAAGACTGTCCACAAGGTTGAGGAGAGTGTTTATAGGAATTTTTGACCATTCTTCCAAAAGCGCATTGGTGAGGTCACACACTGATGTTGGTCGAGAAGGCCTGGCTCTCAGTCTCCGCTCTAATTCATCCCAAAGGTGTTCTGTCGGGTTCAGGTCAGGACTCTGTGCAGGCCAGTCAAGTTCATCCACACCAGACTCTGTCATCCATGTCTTTATGGACCTTGCTTTGTGCACTGGTGCACAGTCATGTTGGAAGAGGAAGGGGCCCGCTCCAAACTGTTCCCACAAGGTTGGGAGCATGGAATTGTCCAAAATGTTTTGGTATCCTGAAGCATTCAAAGTTCCTTTCACTGGAACTAAGGGGCCAAGCCCAGCTCCTGAAAAACAACCCCACACCATAATTCCTCCTCCACCAAATTTCACAGTCGGCACAATGCAGTCTGAAATGTACCGTTCTCCTGGCAACCTCCAAACCCAGACTCGTCCATCAGATTGCCAGATGGAAAAGCGTGATTCATCACTCCAGAGAACACGTCTCCACTGCTCTAGAGGCCAGTGGCGGCGTGCTTTACACCATTGCATCCGACGCTTTGCATTGCACTTGGTGATGTGTGGCTTGGCTGCAGCTGCTCGGCCATGGAAACCCATTCCATGAAGCTCTCTGCGTACTGTACTTGGGCTAATCTGAAGGTCACATGAAGTTTGTAGCTCTGTAGCAATTGACTGTGCAGAAAGTCGGCGACCTCTTTGCACTATGCGCTTCAGCATCCGCTGACCCCTCTCCGTCACTTTACGTGGCCTACCACTTCGTGGCTGAGTTGCTGTTGTTCCCAAACGCTTCCATTTTGTTATAATAGAGCTGACAGTTGACTGTGGAATATTTAGGAGCGAGGAAATTTCACGACTGGATTTGTTGCACAGGTGGCATCCTATGACAGTTCCACGCTGGAATTCACTGAGCTCCTGAGAGCGGCCCATTCTTTCACAAATGTCTTGTTTCACAGTCTGCATGCCTGAGTGCTTGATTTTATACACCTGTGGCCAGGCCAAGTGATTAGGACACCTGATTCTGATCATTTGAATGGGTGAGCGAATACTTTTGGTAATATAGTGTACTTTCTCTATCTTGTTAGTTAGGACTGTTGCATTAGATACACACCCAGTCAACATTCACACACATAGCATAACACATTCCAGAAACAAGGCGTGGACAGTGGTTGGCCTGTCCATGTCCGGGTAACTGGCCAATTATTCCAACCTCTGTACGGGGCAGGCCCAGCCCAAGAAGATAAATGTGCATCATTTCCTGATATCGGGGCTCATTCTGACTGAGATCCTGCGGGAGCTCTGTCACACTGAGACCAGCGCTGCCTTGCATTATATGTGACCATAATAAATATTTCATCAGAAAATTGAAGATTGACTCCGGTCTGTTCTTGGGCTTTCAACAAAAGAATCGGGAGCTAACAACTGTAATATATATGAGAGGCAAAAGGAAAGAGGCATTTTGTTGTTGTATTAATGGTAGATAGTGTAATCTGGGGTGTGTTGTTGGGAAAGATCAAGCCTGTTGTCCAGAATTACAGATGCAGGCTGTGGGCTTGCAACAACGTCACCAGCCAAAAGGGTGAGACAAGAGAGTAAGACACTGGGAGGAAAACACCCTGGGTGCTCTGTACACAAATACTACGGGTATACTGACCTTAGAGAGAAAACCAGGTGAGAGAAAAAAAAAAGACTTTTTTAATTGAAAATTGATGAACTTGGATGGCTTGCTAGACATTGTCCTAAAAGCTGAGAGCCAAAAGCAGCAGAGGGTGGTGCACCTGTTGCCTACAAGCACACCATGGACATAGCTCCAGTGCTCTTTATCCCCTTGGAAGGTAAGACCACAACCTGATGAAAAGCCCATTGTCACCTTGACTATAAAAGTGTGATCTCAAGACTCTACGGAGGCTCTGCATGACTGGAACTGGAACTTCTTTTGTGGAATCAAAGTGAGGACACGAAGGGACGATCCCACTGCATAATGGATTATGTCATTTTCCGTGTGAATATTGTGAGGGCGCAATTCAAATGAAAATAAAGTGGTAATCCCTCCTGGGCTCTCTGGAAAAGGGGAATTAAAGGGAAACACCAGACATTTAATTAAAAATATATATTATTTAGATGGCAATAGAACAAAATGGAGAAGATTCTGCTACGTGCCTGTGCTTATGCATCCATTAAGAATGAATGGCAAAACCACAAGCTGGCCGGCTGGATGAAGATATGAAGCAAAAAGCCTTCCAAAAGGAGAATTAATGAAGAACAGAAGTGCGACAAAATTCACATTCTGAAAGTTCTGCCACGATCTGAACCTCTGTTTTTGAAAATAATTGCTCATAACCACACAACAACAATGCCATACTCGAGTTATTTTGCTGCCCTGTATTCATAATTTATGCGAGTTCTGTCAAAGGAAACAGATTCGTGCCGTCTTACTGTGCATGCCCAGCTTGTATTGTGGTTTGTTTACATGCAAAAGCTGTATTCAAGCATCACAGCAGAGCTAGTAATGGTAGTGATCATGATTTTGATGGCGATATACAGAATGAACTGCGATGTCGCACTGAGGAGCCGGAGCAGATGGAGGAGGTGTCTATCACGGATGAAAGCAATAACGGTGTCGGCGCCGGGTCAGATGTTCAGGTATCATCCTCTGCAAAGGATAGAGGGAAACTGGTAGTACACTTACATAAACCGTAAACACCGGAGAATAAAATCACTCAGAAAGATATTGTTTTACTGTATTGCAAGTGTTTATTGCTCACATAAAAGAAATTAGATTGTGACAGACCAGTGTAACGGAGGTGGGGAGTGGGAGGAGAAAGATCACCAGCTACAGGCAGCCAGGCCAGATAGTGAAGAGAAATAAGGAGAGAGAATGAGTTAAGCCTGTTTTTGGATGGGTTTGATGTGGGAATCCCAATTTCAGCCGACCCCATCCACCAGCTCTTCCTAACATGACCCATGTTACTATCACTGTCATGCTTCTGAGTCTTTTTATGTTTATCGACTCTTGTTTATGTTTGGTCACTGTTTACTTGCTGTTGTTGTCCGCTGTTTCCTTGTGTTTTTTTGGTGGCTGGGGTCTAATCTCAGCGTCCACACTCACAGATTCACGGACTTTGTGGCACGTTCCTGCTAAATCCGTGAGGGCTTAGGGCTGCCCCACTGTCAAATTGTCAAGTGCATGAGGGCTCCCTCGCAGACATTTTGAGCCCTTTTCTGCACACTTTCCATAAGTCTGCATTTCTGCATACTTTGCCTGAGGGAATTACCCACAGCTCGCAGGCCCAGGGGAAGCCAGTAAACAACCTCCATAAAACGGAAAAAAAGAAGAACGGTAAACAAAAAACATGGAAAGAACAACCAACCCGAAGGTTAATGTTACGAGTTTTTAATGGATGCCTAAATTTACAACCACAACAATAACAACAACAACAAAAAAAAATTATTAACGAGGATTTAAGATATTAAATAAAAAACACACGAAATCAGAGGAATGCAAGCATATGCACACCTAGTTTATTCATCAACCACTTCTTCATTTTTTGCTTAGTGATGCTGTTTTGACTAAAAAAAAAAAAAAAAAAAGTAAATTGATTATTTGACAATGACCTCTCATCCACTCTGTAAGGCAAAAGCCTAGCCGTGAAGAAAGTGCAAAACCTAAAATAAAAAGTCCCAAACCAATAGTATGCAACATGTTGTGGCTTTTTCATTGTATCAAGATATGTCGCGATGTGCCGTCCAATTCCCATCAGTACCATTTTGAGCCCTTGCAGCCTCTCACATTCAGTCACTCACCAGCAGACGTGAATTCAGACTGTGAGGTTTCAGACCTCAGACCTTAAGGGGGACATTGGGATTGGGCCTGGGTTCTTGTGTCCTCTCTGTGTCAGTCTCATTTGCCCAGCTTCCCACACCCGTCCTCAGTTTGTGTAATCAGCCCTGATTGTCCTGTTCCCTCCCCAGAGTTTCCCTCAGCCAATCCTCTGTGTCCTCCAGCCTTGAGCTCCCGCCCCTTCCCCAGGTGTGTCTTGTTACCTTGTTAGTCTTCAGTGTATTTAAGTCTGGTTTTCAGTTCAGTTCTTTTTCTGTGTTACCTTGGTGTTGCAGTGTTTTTTGTTTTTTTTCCCTGAGTTTTTGCTTGTTGTGTTTTAAGTCTGCCAGTTACCTGAGTCTGGCATTGAAAAGTTTTTTTTTTTTTTTTTTTTTTTTTACTTCAGTTCCTGTGTCTGCCTGTTTGCTCCTGTGTTTGGGTCCGTCTACCTGCATGACAACCACCCACGCTCCAAACTCACACTGCCCATCTCTTCCCCTCAGTTAATGAAGGGAACAGCACCAGCAGCCCCCTCCCCTCACTGAGCTCATAATGATGCAGGTGGGCCACAACATGGTGTCCTGGATTGCAGACTAATAAACTCAGGTCAACTTTATTTATATAGCACATTTGGTGCAAACATGCAAGCCAAGACTAAACACTAAAACAAACAAAACAACAAAATATTTAAAAATATATATATAAATAAAAGTGAATAAAATATAATGAAGTACCACTGGGAGATAGTAATTTTGGAAACCAATGACAATAACTTAAAAAATCTGGCTATGACATAACACCAAATTAAAAGCCAGATCAAAAAGATCTTTCATTTCCTTTTATAAATACTGAAGGAGCTCGCTATTCTAATATCCAGGGGCAGAGTGGTCCACAGTTGAGGCGCATAAAATAGAAGGCGGCCTCACTGGTGCTTTTACAGGACACATTAGGACCATTTAAAACAAAAACGGCAGCACCTCAGTGATCCTGCTGGAGCATAAAATGGAAAAAATATCTTTGTAAGTGCAGGGAGGAGCAAGATCATTTAAAGCTTTATAAGTAAAAGAACTAAAATCAAGTCTAAATGTTAGAGGTAGCCAGGTGGTGGGATTATCTGATCCATTTTCTTTGTTTTACTTGAGATTCTGGCCATAGAAGAGACTCTTTAGGTAATTCTGTAAAAAAAAAAAAGTGAATTACAATAGTCTAAATTGCTAGTAATAAAGGCATGAATGAATATTTCAGCACCTACCTAACATCCTGCATTCGCCTTTGGAGCAGTGACATTTTACACTTTACCTTCAGAGTTTCAGATTCAAATGGGTCTATCCACCTGCAGAAGTGATAATAAGGCTTAGTGATAAAAACGTATATTCACACTGAGGATAATCACATGTATGATATTAGCAATGCTGTTACTTTCTTTCATCATTCTTTGTCATTTACTGTCTTTAACATTATTACTGCCCTTACATTGTCATTCACACAAAACTTGTTCACCTCCTTTATTTTAGAGGAAAGATGGAAAAAAAAAAAAAAAAAGGTTGGCTCTCTAAATGCCATCCATTAATCTTTGTTACACAGCGTCCGGGATGAGTGGTTGATTGTGACAGGCTGGAGGGGTGTTGATTAATTTGAGATATAGTCGCCCTCATCACTGCTCTAAATTAACGCACCACTTTCCTCTTCTCTCCACAACTTGTTGTCTTGATTCTCCCCGTCCTGGTTCTGGCGTTTAAAGAGAATTTGCTAATTTTTTACCTTGGCTATGAGGCGCTTCTGTCTCATCAGCCCAACGTGCAACACAAAACACTTCAGGCAGAGGTGGGAAGTAACGAAGTACAAATACTTCGTTACCGTACTTAAGTAGATTTTTCAGGTATCTGTACTTTACTTGAGTATTTAATTTTCTGCCGACTTTTTACTTTTACTCCCTACATTTGAACACAAATATCTGTACTTTTTACTCCTTACATTGTCAAAACAGGCTCGTTACTTCTCTCTCCCTCTTTCTCTCTTTTTGGTGGGGGCGGGCGGGCTCGTTACCACCAAGAAAAACATTACAACAACTGCACCGGCACCGTACGAGAACAAAAGGCAGAGAAACTTTCCAGGCTACAGCAGCGCACTGACATAGATTGTGTAACAAACTGAAGAGTTGCCACTCCACTCTATTTTCACTGGCTAACAGCAGCACACTGGCTTAGCTTGTCTATTCAGAGAAGAGGTATCACTTCAGCTAATTTTTCAATCTATGTTATCACATGCATACTCCTGCTCATTCATTGGTAGTTGAATTGTAAGGTCTGTTTGATAAGTAATTTACATTATTAAAACAAATAATAATTTAACATATTGTTAAATTATTGGAGTCACGCTTACTGGTAAACATCTATTCCTTCAAGATAATTTATTA
Organism: Myripristis murdjan; assembly: GCF_902150065.1. Lineage (NCBI taxonomy): Eukaryota > Metazoa > Chordata > Actinopteri > Holocentriformes > Holocentridae > Myripristis > Myripristis murdjan. The sequence goes on along the minus strand of NC_043991.1, from coordinate 7,346,119 downwards.
TGTTCTACAACTCATAAATATACACTAACACTACATACAGAGTGTTTGAGCAACATATCTCCTCTGGGCTACAAAAGATCCATGGTAAAAATTAACATTAACGCTGAAGCCCCTCTCACGCTGTTGCGTGATTTTTATTCTCTCTGTACCAGCACTTTGCAGGTTGTTAATAAAAGAGGAAAAGTTCCTGTTTTGTGTGTCCTGAACTTTTTTTTCGTCAAAAAGTTATCAAAAAGGTATATGTATCATTAATGGTAAAAAAAAAAAAAAAATCATTTTTACTTTTTACTTTTGTACTTAAGTACATTTCAGAGCCTGTACTTTCTTACTTTTATTTGAGTAAAGAAGTTGAATTGGTACGTCTACTTTTACCAGAGTCTTTTCTCACACAGGTATCTTTACTTCTACTTAAGTACAGAATGTCAGTACTTTTGCCACCTCTGACTTCAGGTGCTCTATTATCAGGCAGTGAAGCCGCCAACTAAGAGGGTGGTGTGAAACCATCAGTACATATTTGACTATAAATTGGCAGAGATCACTGCTTTACTTTCCTCTCCTGCTGCCGCCACTGTCGCGGTCTTGTTTTAAGTTGTTGTGAGTCAAAAGAGCGTGGTTACTTTGGCGTTATCCTTATATGGGAAGGGGATGACATATTTCCGCTTTTACGTAGATCCCAGTGGAGAACGTGTACTGTGATAGGTTTCCTTCTTTGACAAACACAGCTTGTGTCCAATAGTATTGGAAAAAAAAACAAAAAAAAACACAGCCGACCTTACAGTAACGAGTACTTTTCAGCCTTCCCAGAAATTTACTTGTAAATAAAAAAAATAAAATAAAATAAAAAAAAATAATTAAATACTAGAAAAAAATATTTGTCTTGGAAATGTATTCAAGTAAGAGTAATAAGTATCAAATAAATCTAATACTCAAGTAAAGTACAAATCCTCAGAGTCTGTACTTAAGTACAGTACTCAAGTAAATTTACTCCGTTACTGTCCACCACTGTAAATTGGTATCTAAAACAGTCACCTATTGGCTAATTAAGGCTGTGCTGGGTTGATCTGAAAAAGGAGTGAATGCTAAGATGGTGTCGTCAGTGTTAACATGTTGTTGCTTAATGAAGTGTCTCATCTTGTTCTATATCTGAGGAAATTACTTTTTAAATAATAAGCTGGCCTGTGCTGTACATTGTTATCTCTCGCTGTCTGGCTCCATGAGAGATCTGTCATCACAAAGGGTTGAATCAGGATCAGCTAATTTTGGGACACCAGTCCTAACTCGTCTCTCTCCCTCACCGTGGTAACCACAGACACAGGAAGCACCTTGCTGCAAGATTTGAGCAGCCTGAGCTGGCAAATCTGCGGTGTCTGGCCCCTGTCAGAATATGCTGCCTCATAATTAATTTCACCCACTTCCACCGCCAATTTTGAGCTGGAAGTGGGCAGCAGCACAAGCACTTTATCTCCAGGTGAAAGTTATTTCAGCTGGATCCCTCGTTTATGTGGGCACTGCTGACGTTTCTGCGCCGGGAGGAAACTCTCCTGTGCTGTATGACCTAATTGTGCTTGCAGGTCCAGGACATATTGCATTTTGTTGTCACTCCTTCCCGGGCCAAACTCCCAGCTCTCTTTAATTAGGTCCAGTAAGACCCCTAAGCTTCTGGCTCTACTACAGCTCAAAGGGAGAAGGACCTCCTGCCCTGCAAATAACAGCAAGTCTAGCAATTTCTATCCAATTTTGGTATTTTTTTTTAGTATGGACATAGGGATCATTGCTTTAAAGACATGAACGGTATGGAAAGACATTATGTTATTGGGAAAAAAATGCATTTTTTTCTTCACATGTACTTTTAAGGGAAGTAAGGACATGGCTTAGTTAAAGTTACTGAGGATAAACAAGGCAGATTGATACATATGCAGAAATCCATCAAAATATGAGACTGAAACGGACTGTGGTATGATATAAAACAGCTACTTCGAGGTCTTCTTGGAAGTGATATTGCTTTGAGATATCACATTGCATACTCAAAGTCATTACCCCACAGTGCTATGGTCTAATGGCCTGATGTGGTCTGGGCCAAATCCTTTAAAGGGAAGTTTGATTAAAGAGAGTGGGTGAGAAGGAACTTTTGCGGTGGCTCGGGGGAGGATTGACTCGTTGATATTCACAACACATCATCTACACAAATAGGTGTGAATGGCCAACCAGCAGCCCCAGCTCATGAGTTGGCTTGCTGCCTTGCTTTGTGCTGTCCAAGATGACCGGCGATCATGTTAAGATGACCCACCTACAAAGTGTTGGTCAAAAACTGGGTATCCTCTAGGGGTTGGGGGAAAAAAAATGATTCACTTAAGCATCCCATTTTTTATTTTTTATTTATTTATTTAAATTTAGAGTAAAGGTATTGGTATCACTGGCATCAATCTTAGCCTAAGGAATCTATTTGTACCAATTATGTCATGCTATGCTGTCGGCGATGGGATTTGGCTCCAAAGTTTGGCTAAATTTTGGTGAGGGGTAAGATATCTAAATGAAAATGGGCTTAATGGGAACCCACAGGTCTCCCCTTTGCAGACATCCCATGCCAATCCCAAAAACTATGTAGTACAAATGTGTTGCTTTTTGCCTTGGTTAAAGCCTAAACAGTCTTGGAGTTGCATAAACTGGATTTGACTTTAAAGCTGAGACTCCTGTGGATTTAATTTGCCTACTTGTATGAATGTGTGATGATGTTTGCTTCCATAGTAGCAATTTCGTTTTCATTTTCATTTTGATAATTGACATTACTATTTAGAATGACCTATTGTGATCTTAAGGATAATCACAGCTTCATGAAACTTTACATCCACAAACTAGTAATTAATTCAAAATAATTAATTATTAATTCAAAATACACAACAACAGAAAGTCTGCAGCTTTACCTGGTGTGACCATATTTTTAAACCCACAAAGCTGGGACCCTTAAGTGTACCGCACTTTCATGCACGCATACATGCATCTGCACCATAGGTGTCATCACCAGGATAAAGAATATTTATTTCAGCACTGAGCACACCTACCAAGCACAGCTTTCAACATCATGGACAGCACCTCAGCAGACAAAAAAAAAAAAAAAAAAAAAAAAAAATTCTCCCAAAACCAGCCAAAGAATAGTTAAAAACCGTCTAATAACACTAGGAAACACAAAACACAAGGATTGCATTGGTCAAACATAACATTTATCGATTGTCCGATCCCTTTTAAAACAAAACACAAGGTATTTGTCAGTGTGCACAAGCGCATGCTGCCCGCTGACCGTAACACATTCTTTGTCAGCTGTTTTTGCAACTGTTTCGACCCTGGCATCATCAGATTTAGCAGAAAATGCTGAATAATTTTATGTATAACATGTCTGCATTTGTTTAGAATTGTCGGGACTAAGACACCCATGAAGTGCTTATCGAGCCGGACGTTTCTGTGGGGATCTGTTCCCAAAATCTGTGCGGAACATGATATTGCCGACCTCTGAGGGTCATAGCATCGAAAGTAGAGGTCAGATTGACTTCTGATTACTATAACCATTAGAAGCACCATTAGATTTAGCAGAAAATGCTGACTATTTTTGGTATAATATTTCTGATATAATGTGTATGTTCAGTCTGAACTGTAGGTTTGAATAGCGGAAAACCAGGACAATTTGGTAGTGAATTTTTGTTGTTTAATGATGTTTGTCAGGACTCAGGACACCCAGCTTGAAACGAGGATAATCCCGGACAAACCTGAACATCTGGCTTTCCCACAATTTCAAATTGGAGGTTAAAGTAATCCAAGTAATCCCTCAAGACACAGTTTTTTTGCCTTAACTTTTGGTTTTGAACAACCAAGCTGCTGTGAACCCAAAAGTAGGACGCACTGTCTGTCTGTCTGGCCGTCCTGGGGAGGGACCCCTCCTCTTGCACTTCCTGAGGTTTCTTCCCATTTTTTCTTCCTGTTAATGTTTTTTTTTTTTTTTTTTTTTTTTTTTTTAGGTTGTTGTTCCTCATCCAATGTGAGGGTCTAAGGACAGTGGATGCTGCATTGCTGTAAAACCCCTTGAGGCAAATTTGTAATTTCTGACATCAGGCTAGACAAATAAAATTGATTTGACTTTGCTCACAAACTGAGACTGAGCTCTCTACACCCCCTAGTGGTTTATAGCTAAATTGCTCACTGGAGCTTTAAAAGTTGTGTAGTACCCCAGCTCCTACACCATAAACATGGAATAGACTGGTAGCTGGGGCCTGAGGTTATTGTTTATTTGGAATAAGCAAATAGAATAGAATAATGGAGCATACAATTAAATTACCATTGTTGAACTTATAAAATGTAGGTAATAGCACAATATATTATGTCAATATGAAAATAAAAATAGAGCCCTTTGAGATATGAGGTAGGATGGGTGAAACTCAGAAAAATGTAAGCACCCATGTGGTTCACTGTAACAACTTATAACTTCTATTTGTTCCTCTGTAATTCACAATTAAGGCGCACATACACACTTGCATACACACAGTGACAAAGAGTTCATGCCTGGATGGTGGTGGAGTACAGTGCAGCTAAAAATAGACTGTCCCTTCAATCTAAACTGAAAAATATCAGGTCTCCTCTCAGTCTGTAGGCAGCTACTCCGTCACCGGTTGAGAGTGACGGTTCTCGACGGTGTGCACTCGAGCCAAAATCTCCAAGTGTGGCCGGGAAGCAGCAGCAGCAGTTGCCTTCATCAGAGGAACAACAGCTTTTCCGGTCACAGAGGGCTCTTTCTGACCTTGATTATTCATTAAAATTTCCGGCATGCACGTCATACCCTCATACCACTATGGGACTTTTATTACTTGTACTCTGTGACCGTGTGAGATTGAAAGTGTCATTTGTGTTGTAGGGACAAACAAATACTTTTAGGTGAAGGAGCTGACTTGCATATCTGAAAAGCCAATTTATTTATTTATTTATTTATTTTATAAATGAAGACAAGGCAGATGTGTGGGGGGCTTGGAACAGCGTGTCCTGTGCGACATTCACCAATTGTTGGCAATGAACCAGAATAGGATGAGAAAAAGTATTTGAGTTTTTGGAGGAGTTCAGCTTTTGAGTAATTCAGCTTTGTTTATTTCAGTCCTGCAATAGGCCCACGTGGCCATTTTTCTTGCTTTAAAATGTGAAACACCAGCGTTGCAGACTAGTTTTTCATATTTCATGGACTATTTTCAGCGTAGCGCCTATAGATCTAAGTTTCTGGGTGTATGTGCTTTGTGTTAGTTTGTATTGATTTTCCCTCCTGTAAAATGAAATGAAATGTGTTGTGAATACAGTGAGGTGCATGGCAAAACTGCAGTGTACATTAGCTTGAATTGGGATATATTCTAACTGATGATGCCAAGTAAATGATAAGGAGAGGAACAGACTAAAAAGCTCCTGCTGTGTCAGGAAATTAGTACAAATCATATTAACTTTCTACAGATACACCAATCATGTTAATTAATATATGAGACTGTCACAATCAATGAAGCTGAAAGCCCTCCTCGCGCCTGAAATGAGCGAGACACTGTTAAAACATCCATCCATGTATACACCCACTGTGTTGAATGTAATCATGAGGCTGCAAAGGTTTATCGACACACAGGATACTAATCATAAATCTTAAATTTATGTGACTATTCACCAGCTACCGACACTAACCTTCAGATCAAGTGAGAGCTGGCAGGTCATTGGGGTTATTGGGGTATGTTTTATCGAGTCAGGCCCACAATACCTCAAGAAGGCTCAACAGTGTTCTAGAGCGTCCTGGAAACACCCCTCTCTTTGCCCAAAAATCAAAACACAGACATAGCTTGCGTGTTAGCTATATAGATTTTTGTACAACAAACCTAATGCAAAATTGGTAATTAGAGGGGTACTGTGAGATTCCTATGAACAATGTGGGTAATGGATGTGCAGAAACACCAGTTAAAGGTTATAATATTACTAACTTTGGTTGATTTTGGAAAAAAAAAAAAAAAAAGGGATGTGATTCTTGACAAAGAGCTACTTTGGAGCCAAAAGAACCAGCTCTTACTGGTGAGCTGGGACAAATATTCTGACTCCCCAAAGAAATTACAAGGCTAAAATACACTAAGATACACTTGACTTGATATGCGTCCTTCATTGGAGTCAGATTGGAATAAATTTTTTACTACCGTGACAATATATTTATGGATTTCAACATGTACATGTACATCATGTACAATGCAAGAGAGCCTTGTGTGTGCTCTTCTGTAATCATACTGGTGTATAGTATGATCCTGCTGGATCATGAGATGGGACTACTGTAGTGGCAACCCAAAATACTTGGCTGGCATCTATCAGCAGACAGCTGTACCTCAGTTGTCCAAGCTGCTTCCATCACCAGGATTTCTGACCCAATTTTTGAGGGACCACTTGCAGACCTGGTCCAACAGAGAGAGAGAAGCCATGAACCTGGGGATGCAGAAGGGTGGGCATGGTGAGGTGCAGGGATGGGAAGTCCAAGAGCAGCGACAAGCTGAGGCAGCTGCCAGCAGCAAAGAGCAGATAGAGGTCACAGCTGGACCTCAGGATATTCTCCCATGGTCAGTTGAAAGTAGAAATGTTTTTTCAGCAGGGATTTGGTGAAAGCCAGGGTGGAGGGTTGATGGCAATGAACCCAGTCCGCCTGCTTGCAGGAAGCCAATGCTGAACGGCTCCAGCACTGCCTCTTTGATAGTCCACTCACTAGTGCAGATGTCTGGCTACAGCCACCACCTCCCTGCATACAGGAGCTTTGGCACAGAAGAAAAAGAGCATCTGGAACTCTTGTAGGTGATCCCTTTGACCCAGCACCTTTGTCCATACGGCAGCAGGTAGAACAAATAAAGGAGCCTTGTCTTTAGTCACTGATAATTGGGATGCTGGCAGACTGGAGGCCTCCAGTGGATGGAAACTCCCTCCCATTCTCACCACATTTGAACACTGCTCTTTCAAAGACTCCCAGCAGGGCTTTGAGGTCCTCTGATGGGACATCTTTGGTTGGATAGTCTGAAATACTGCCAAAAACTGTAAGATGATGTGATGGAGTCATCATTTTATGGATCAGTTGCTTTCCTCTACTTTTAGATAAGTCCTCAATGTGTGTAGTTGCACTAGAGGTGGTCACATCAGATCCTGTGTGGGATACACTTGAAAAATAGATAGGCTTCTTTCGAAATGGGCTGACAATTCATAGAACCAGAGCTTCACCCACAATTGCCAGAAACTCTCAGCTGACAATAACTGCATAAATAGAAAATATTATTATTCAAATCAGCACCATTCAGTCAGATTTCTGATGCAGCTGTAAGTAAATGTGTAATGGACATTTGGTGCTATGAGATAGTAGATATTTTGTGAGTATATGTGTATATGCACCTGCATGGTCTTCACATATTGGTCTTTCATTTTATTCATTCATTTAATGCATTTCACATCCCCTAACTTAAGGTCCAGCTTACAAATGAACCACAGTATGAGCTGCATGTACATGAGCTGTGTGTGATTGTGTGTGGGTGTGTGTGTTTTGGCCCCATGATTGGATGGTTTTCCATACAGCCTCTCAGTAAAATGGTGATATAAAAGAAAGTATATTTCTGCAGCACATTTCATTTATAAGCAGCACTAGGACCAAACAAAGGCACAAAAGACAGAGAGTGCAGGCAGAGACGATGTTAAATGAGGACTGATGCTTTATACTTTGTGAACTCTTTAACATGCCAGCAGATCAAAGAGACAGCTGTGTGTGTGTTTAGGCTTAATGATTACTTTACCAGACAATAAACACTGTGCTGTGCCATATCTGTAATCAAAGCCTTGCAAATATACCATTTTACAGCATATTTTGATTCAAACTTGCCTTGGTCTCGGCCAAAGTGGATGTTGACTACACCTTTTGCTGCCAATTTAAAAATATTAAAAGCAGGGTAATTTTATTGATCTTACGTTTATTTAGTCCCAAGCACTAAAAGCAGCCTTAGAGATTTTCACTGCATTTATCCTCAGACCTCTACACACTACATAATCAGATACAATGCATTAATTAGTTGGGGAAATCCTGAATTATTATTTTTGTGTTGCATTTGAAAGAAATATTTATAGTTTATTGGTTTTCTTTTTGGTCTTCATCTGTCATTTACAGATATCTTAAGCAGCAGCTTCTTGTATAAGTGTAATAAAGGTAATGCCAGCACTCCCAATGTAGTGATCTTGTGAATATTTATATTTCCAAGGTCTGTGCATGTAAGTTTATCACTGCTAATGAAGACTTCACTAGCACCCTGGTCCATCCACTCTGTTTGAGCACAATCTGGTGGCCACTGGTTGTTATTGCGACTCACTTTTTTTTTATTATTATTATTTTTTATATTCCTTCTTTATCTTTATTTTTCTGTGATTTTGGTTGTAGTAATGTGCTTAAGAGACCCAAGGTTAAAAGCACAGCCACTCTAAGTCAAAACCAGCTTTTTTTTTTTTTTTTTATTAAGATCAGTCACTGACTTACAACACATGGTGACAATAATACTTTCCAAACATGAGGCAGCCTCTAACTGTGTGAGCCAGTTTGGAGCCTCCTGTGGAACTGCAGGGTGATGCATAATGTATGTGTTTTGTGTCCAAGCGGGGTTTCCATAGCTTAGAAGAAACGCTGGAAAACAGAGGTGCCATTTCATAAAACATCACACCATCTGTACACGGGTTCTTCTGTTCTGTTTTCGGGAACCCTGTGGTTAAGCAGAGCACGTGAGCAGAGCACAGCAGGAGGAAACTTTGCTCAGTATTTCACGCCGCTCTGCTCCACCACCACACCAGCACTCACACACAGACACGTGCACATATTCCTTTTAATTTAATAAAGCACTCCATCAATTGAAATTGTTTCCCCACTTCATTCAGTTAGAGAATTAATCCAAAAATAATAGGCAGATTGATGAACTATCTAAATGATTGTTTGTTAGCTGCTCAAGCAAAAATTGAAAGGCTAGGCCTATGCCCAGTTTATTAAACTTTTCCATTTTATTAATTTGTTATCCAGGTATCAATTTTAACACAGACACATAAACCTTCATGTCACTGCATATCTTTTAGTGCATCTTGAACATTTTATGTTGTTCCTTAAAAATGTAAACTTCACACACATCTCAAACCACTCAGACAGAACTTACTCAGTATTAGTATTAGCATTACTTCCAGCTGTAGCAGTACACTGGCTGCTACCTTAGTTTTTCTTTATTCAGTCTTATTCCATAAAATGAACATTTATCTTCCTCGTTTTGAAATGAAAATCATGTGCATCACCCAGATGGACGGCTGTAGAAGACAAGCGGTTTCGACCAGAAGACTTGTGAGTGTCCAGCATCAGCACACTTTTGTTCATCTCTGTGTATTTTGTATGTGCAAGGTGTGTGTGTGCATGTATGAGTACGTGTGTGTGAGTGTGCACCACCATCTTATGCAATTGTTGTGTCCCATTCTTTATTATTTTACCTTACAATTTAGTTATCATTTTTTTAGTGTAGGCCTTATTTTTTTATTTTATTTTTTATTATTTATTTATTTTATTTTATTTTAGTTATTTTATTCTAGTAACTAGCATTTTTTAACTTTATTTTGAAAATTCCTTTGTGTTGTATAAGTGCATTAGTAGTATCCCCTGAAGTCTGGACTAAGTCCAAACCAGACTCCATCCCATCCCTGATCTTTGCCCTTGACGATGTCTTCCCTCAGTAAAATGATTTTGGGACGGAGCCAACGCTGCTGTGCCCACTCTGAGTCTCAGAGACTGAGGAGGTAAAGGTCGTGTCTTTCTCCTCACCTTCTCTCCACTCCTCTATCCAGCACCACATCTACACTTCCTCATTTTCAGATTGCCCATGATTCCCATCATGTCCCCCTCATTTTGTATCAGTTCATTTTGAGAAACAGCTGATAATATTAAGTGTCCTTTCATGACTGTTTTCATTATAGTTTTGTGGAAGGGCCACAGAGAACAAAGCAAACTAAATGTGGTGGGGATGTGGAGATAAAAAAAAAAAATTCAAGACAAGAGAGAGAAAGAAGTGCTGACAGTGGTTGGGCCTTTCTGCTGTCTCTCTGAAAGTGTGTGTGTGTATCAAAATTGTATTTAAAAACAAATCTATGGTAAATTTATGATATAACCCATTCATCATGATGTTGTATTTAAAGCCATCAGCCACATTAAAAGTCATAGAAACGTACTAAAATGTGCACCCTCTAGTGGTCAAATCTGTAATTACATGCAGGATGCTCCTATGTTGCCTTTGCTACTGCAAGTACAACTACCACTGTCACTAATACTACAAGCTGTGATACTACCACTACTACTACTTCTACTACTACTAATATTACTACTATTACCACTACTGTTACTACTACTGCTACTAAAACTACTACTACCACTACTACTAATCATAGTATCATTGTATTGTCGTTACTACTACCAGTCACTTTAATCTATATCTATATCTATACCTATTTTGCACTTCCTGCTCAGTGTTGTCACCTCAGGTTAAATTCTCATCTATTCTTATTTTTACTTTTTTTGTAAAGTTGAGGTGGCTTGGAGAAAAATAATTTCACTGCTTGAAATGATTTTTGCATTGTCATTGGAACCTGCCAACTTAATAATAAATAATAATATACTTTTATACTACTATCCAATAATATGCTTTAACTTTGTACTGCTTTATTAATTTTCCCCTTACTTATTACTTTGTGTAATATTTGCAACCAGTCAAATTCATTGTACTGATAAGCATACTTAGACATTAAAGGTGATTCTGATGCTGATCTTACCATCTAAAAAAATTACAATACATATAGGACATTTATTTAAGATCATAAATGTATATTTTCATTGATAGAAAGTGCCATGGATCAACTTTCTTTTAGGATGTCTACTTTTCCAGTAGATATCCTAAAATCATTTGACAGTTCATGAAATATCAAAGCTCAGGCAAAATAGCCTAAATGCACTGAATACAAATAATGTGCATGCAGTGTGCATTATTTATATCAGGCGCACACTATTTTGAAAAAAAAAAAAAAAAAAAAAAAAAAAGTTACACATACATGGGGCTAAAATAGGTTTGGCAGGAAATTCCAACTCTAAATAATAATAATAATAATAAAACTTTATTTGTATAGCACCTTTCATACAAGAATTACAGCTCAAAGTGCTTCACAATAAAAAAAAAAAATGATTGATTTGATTGATTGATTAAATGATTTGAAAGAAAAGGCAGGAGAAGCATGTGGAATTAAGAAACAAATTCAGATAAATATTTCAATTAGGATCTGCCTTAAAATATTTCAGCCATCATTGAACGGCCTGCAATATATAGTCATAAAGTGTAATGACCACTAAACAACTAAAACCTTAGAGAACAGTGAAATCATCCAGTCGAATTGAAGTACAAAGAAAGACTCCTATTGATGAACAATAGGGTGAACCAATCCTGAATCCACAACTCCCAAATATTCAAAAACAAGTAATTCATTTCAATATGTACCTTAAACCAACACAGGAAAAGAGACAAGAAGAGAGGACGTGCAGCTAAAGC